>NW_004524837.1:223609-225204 GCF_000260255.1 Octodon degus | reverse complement strand
TATGGCAAAAAATAAAAAATTTAAAAAAATTGCACAAAATTAGAAAAATACTTTTTCAATACTTGATTTATCAGTGGCTCTCACAGATGAATTAGGTGTTATAAATACATGCACAGGAGTACTAACACCTTACAAAATATTGTTTGGTGATATTTTCATTTATCTTTCTATGAAAATAATGAATATACTATTTTGTTATCTTATTAATCTAAATACCCTAGTCAAATGCTTAATACAGTAATTATATTGCTTGCTTTTGAAAAATAATGTTTCCATTTACATTAATGCATTAATGCAGGCACTTCACCAATGAAAAATGCAAACTGTACTTTACACAATAAATTCCAATTATTTTGAAGTATTGAGAACTAAGGCAAGACTTGATTTTCCAAATCATAAAAGTATTGTAAGCTTAAAGTAATTAAAGCATTCCGGCATAGAAGTAAGCCCGGGTGTTCAGAAGCACACCTTGTGAACATGCAGATTCAGTGTATGATATATGACTTCTCATTGGACTATTTCTCTGAAATGAATAAATGCAGATTTAACCCAGATTTTCTGTCTCCCTCAATATGTACAAAATTCAAGCCCTAATGTGCCTTTTCCTGGCGTTTGCCTATGCAGTAACAGCTATTTATATTACCATCCAGCCACAAAAATCAGGAAGTTCATGCTGTCACAAAATATGTAATTCAAAGCAGTGATCCTTTCTCAATTAGAAATAACAGGAGGTTTGGAACAGATGAAGTATACTGGGAAAAAAAGTAGGGAACTACTAATTCAGAGGAGAGAAAAGGGCCAGTGTAGACAGGTGTCAGAGACAGGTATTTGTGCTTCATTTTTTCTTCTGCTTGAGCCTTTGGCTTTGACATTGCCATATTTTTAATATTTTGTTAGTATTACCCACAGGTCTTAATGGAGATGTCTTTTTTTTTTTAAATATATAAACAAAATCATGAATTCATTAGTAAAGCAAGTACATAGTTCTTATTGTAAATCATTAATTTTTTAAAAAGTATGTAATCGATACAGGGCCTGACTACACAGCTTGGACTCATAGTGATCCTCCAGTTTCAGCCTGCCCAGCTCTGGGATTACAGGTTGTGCCACCATGCCCAGTCTTGGGCAGGGCAGGGCTGGCATGGCATGTGGTGCTGGGGATTGAGCCCGAGTCCTTGTGCTTGCCGAGACAGGCACTTAGACCACTGAGCTATATCCATGTCCCTACTTACTTTTTAAGAATTATCTTCATGGAGAAGTTTTTCAGATCCAGAAAATGATTTAAGAATTTCTAAATCTTTTATTTTCAGCAACCCTAATTTATGGAATGATTCCCATGCACCCTGTGGAACAGAATTTGCTTATAATTTCTTCTGCATCATATACAAACCTATGTAGGAGGCAGTGAATGTTTCATATTCACAAATAAATGATCCTTAGTAATGTAAGAATGTGTGCGGTATTGTTATTGAATTTTTTTTTTTTTTTTTTTTTTTTTTTTTGCGGAACCATGGATTGAACTCAGGCCCGTGTGCTTGCCAGGCAAGCGCTTATTCCACCGAGCCATCTCCCCAGCAGTGTTATTGAATTATGAA
>NW_004524837.1:212984-223509 GCF_000260255.1 Octodon degus | reverse complement strand
TTGAACTCAGGCCCTTGCACTTGCCAGGGAAGCGCTTATTCCACTGAGCCATCTCCCCAGCAGTGTTATTGAATTATGAAGGCAGACATAACTTCAAGATAAAACTAAATTTGGTCTTAAAGGGCTGATGTGTAGGTTATCCAACAAACTTGGATATTTTCAAACAGAGCCCAGTAACTATGATGATCCCCCACTCAGAGAGAGAGAGAGAGAGAGAGAGAGAGAGAGAGAGAGAGAGACAGACAGACAGACACAGAGGCAGAGACAGAGACAGAGACAGAGAGACAGGACAGAAAAGAAAGATAAAGAGAGAAAATCCAAAGCTACTTCAGAGTTTACTTTACATTATCATTACGGGGCATTGCTTTCAAATAATTATCAACCACTCCGTTCATTTTAAGTTCACTTCCTGCAATTCTGTCTTGGGTAGGGAGAAGGAACAGTTGCTCAGCACCCTCTTTGTGACTTTCCTACAGTGTGAGAAAACAGTTGCCAATTCTGGTTTTTCTTGCACTCATCTCTTCTTCATGTTCTTGAATTATTTTTTTTTTTCTGCTTTTCTTTCAGTCGAAAGAAAGGGTGACACCTGACATACATTCACCTATGATAAGTCCCAAATCTAGTGAGATTCTTCTGTGTCACCTAGCTATCAGTGCACAGTGGAAATACAGCAACTTAAAAATTGGTGGCAAAAAACAAAAGCAATGACAGTGATTTCTAGCCTTCCAAAAATAAAATGCAACTATCATTTTCATCCTGTACATATTTTTATTTGTCAATGTAAGCCTAGTACTTAAAATACTGTATTAGGTTTAAACCTTTCTAGAACAATGACTTAGGTAGGTGTATGTTCCATGTGCATTGCATTTAATAACAAATACTGTTTAATACAGTCCTAACTGTGAGGACACACTTGGGGACTGACATGTTTTGAATTTAGTTTCTAGTCCCTTCTAAGGGTGATGTACTTAAAGATGCCACAGTTAAGCCAACGCTCTCCTCCTCTTCTAACTCTTCCTTATTGGCTTGAACATGGAGGTTAAATGTATAGGGCTCATTCACCTGTAAGAATGCTTGAAGAAGGTGTTCTCTGGTGTTACAAAGCTTGAAAATCATTTATCTGACATAAAGGCATTTGACTCACTGTCTCACCCTTAGAACTATGCTAGTAAATAGCAAGTATTAACAGGAAGATATTTATATTAAGAGAGTTGTCTGACATTTATTACCTCCAGGTCACTAACCTTTAAGTTATAGCAGTTCCTACTTAACATAAAAGTGAAGTACAGAAAGAATTTACTTGATGCTCACTATCTTTAAAATTGGTTGGCTATCGAAGCAACCATGTCAAAATAATGCCTGCAGACTTAGATACTTTGATTTGGTTGAAAATTGTTCTTTTGGTGGTACCGGAGATCGAATTCAGGACCTTACACTTGCCAGGCAAACACTTACTCCACTGAGCTATCTCCCTGCTTCCCCCACTCCTTTTTTTTGTTTAAGACAGGGTGTACAGGCTGTTCAAGGTTTCGCTACTAGATTGGACTTGTAGTGATTCTCCTGTTTACAGCCTCCCAAGAGCTGGGATTACAGGTATGCGCCACCACACCCAGTCTCAACCACCATCTCAGTGCACCCCGGGGGTGGGGCCAGCACGGCAGGCTGGGGATCGAGCTTTTGACCCTTGAGTCTGCCTAAGCAGGTGCTTTAATCCGCTGAGCTATTTGGCTGCCCCCTCCCTTTTCTTGGTTGACAATTCTTTTTTTTTTTTCTTTTCAAAGTTTTATTGATAAACATATAGCAATGAGACAGTTTCAAATCAAATCAAAAGTACAGTTTCAACAAATAATACACTGCATATATTCTTAGTGGTTAATTGCTGTACAAGATGCAGACTTGTGATCCTACTTACAAACACCATTAGAACAAATCATTCTATTCATTAAGAGAATGCAACTATATATCTATCCCAACCACTTTGAATACACAGATACAAAATGGACATTCATAGTTATACCCCAATTTTTTTTTAAGTTCCGTTGTTGAATATTATAGGTGTGTAAACTCAGCAAAATATTCTAAAAGAGTACAGAAGCCCATAACAGCATTGAGTCTTCTGTTTAATTGGCAATGTCAGAAATTATTGACGTGAGTCCCCCACAGCTCAACATAACAACATGGCTTTACTTCCTATATTTCATCTTCATACTTTTCTACTGGATGGTTAAGACCAAGGTAAAGCAGAACCTATGCAACAAGAGTCGTAGCTTTTTGGTTTGAGAAGGTCAGTGAAATGCCCTCAGGATTTATCCTGAGATCCTGTACCTCAGATTGTAGAACCTTTGTCAGTGCAGCCATGTGGATGAGTCACGGCCATTGCTTGGCCAATGTGCTCTCTGTGAAAGCCTGAGAGAGTGTCTTCTCCTCATGTGACTCTCCTTAGGCACACTCCACGTCATCGATCAATTTCCTCTTTGGCCCCAGTTGACAATTCTTAGTTGAGAGTAATTTAAAAAGTATTGCATTTTGTCAAAATAACTGATCCTGATGCTTTTGAAAGCAGATTTATTTGAAAAACACTGAATTCAATCCCCGGCACCAAATGCTGTGCCTACCCCACCTCCGGGTACCCTGAACCAGCCACTAAGACTGGGCGTGGTGGCACATGCCTGTAACGCTAGTGCTGGGGAGGCTGAAAACCAGGAGGATCAGTATGAGTTAGAGGTGTGTAGTGAGACCCTGTACATTTAAAAAAAAGAGAGAGAAAGAAAAAAGAAAACCCCTGCTCTCCTATTCAGTCATGTGAGAGGAAAGATCATAAGTTTAGCATGATTTTATACAGAGAAGAGCAGACTTTAGCAGTGTCCCAAATGTGCAGTTTCACAGCATGTCATTTGAAACAGTGTGAATGATTTTTTAAACCATAATGATCTTTAATAGAAACATATTTCATTAAAATAAAAAGCATAACCAAAGCATTGGCTCAGAGCTGGCTCTGCTGTCTTCAGACATATTTGTTAAGTATAAGAGAAGTTTGATCCCTGCCTTGGTTTATAGTGTGACAGTCTTAATTAAGGATGCAGCTTTTTCTCACTTCACTGTTTGTAGGTATCGAACAGAAGTCTATTTCAAGCATTTTTTTGTGTCTATGTGTTTAAGTCCTTGAACATGCCAAACCTGTATTTTGTATAAATTAGAAACATGAACGATAGTTTAATCTTAGTTTAACAGGGATTCCTGCTTACTCCCCCTTCCTCATCTATATTTCCTCATTTGTTTGGCTCACAGAGCTTTCATGGGTGTTAAGTAATATCCAGATATTCTAGGAAACTCATTCTTTTTCTTTTCTTTCCTTCCCTAGAGTCTGTGTGTGTTCACACCCCCTGGAGTAAAGGAAGGAAAGCCCAGGCTCATCCCTGCGGGGCCCATAACCCAGGGCACTACCGTCTCTGCTTATGTGGCCAAGTCCAGGAAAACACTGCTTGTAGAGGACATCCTTGGGGTAAAGGATTTTTTAATTTTGTGACAGTTCTAACCTGAAGTATTTAATTAAGAGGGATAATATATCATTTTGATATTATAGCTTAAGCATCTTTGCAAAAATGAAAGTACTAAATCAAGTTAGAGATTTGTAAATGAATTTGTATTTAAATTAATTTTTATATTACAAAAATTGTATCTTGTGTATTTAATAACAAATTTGAAGAGTTGTTTTAATATACGCAAGTATTATTAAACTTAAAAATATCTGTTTTCTACTGAGTGTGGTAGCGCTTGCCAGTCATCTAAGCACTCAGGAGGCTAAAGCGGAGGATGGCCGTGGGTTTGAGGCCAGCCTGGACTACAG
Organism: Octodon degus; assembly: GCF_000260255.1. Lineage (NCBI taxonomy): Eukaryota > Metazoa > Chordata > Mammalia > Rodentia > Octodontidae > Octodon > Octodon degus. The sequence continues at coordinate 219,662 of NW_004524837.1, read as the reverse complement.
AGTTAGATCCTCTACATCTTTCCAGGATTTACATGAATGAGTTAGTAGTTGCCGTGTGACAAACTATCCTGATTTTCATGGTGTCATATGGTGGCCACTTGTTACTCCGCAGGAGTCCCAGGACTGCAGTTCTGGGTACGGTTAGCTGAGCTCCTCCGTGGGGCTGAAGCGAGCTGGCCAGCGGGTAGGGCTGGCCTCGCTCCTGTGGCCTCACTCCCATGGCCGCACTCCTGTGCAGATCTCACCCCACTCCAGCAAGGCCCTTCAGGAGTGTTCTCGCCTGGCGGGAAGAATCTGAGAGAAGTCAAGATGTGGGCTTTGGAGTCTGGGCTCAGAGCGACTTCACTGCCCTCCCAGTAGGCGGAGCAGATCGCCTGAGCAGGCCCGCACCCAGTGCTGGAGTGTAGGGCAAAGGATTTGGCTGCAGACAGACGTAGCAGGCGGCCTCAGCACGCAGCTTCAGACACCTTAGTGAAGGGTCACTACAAGGAGCACAGCTGAGAAGTGCAAACAAGTACAGAATAGAAGGAATTTGCTCTGAAAAAGCAGTAAATTGTCTTAAAACCTGAGTTTTAATTTTGGTTTTGCCTCTAATTATCTCTGTCACTGAACAATTTGAGTGAGAGAGACTGTGTGACAGTGTTAAGTGAAAGTAGATGCTATGTACATTGAAAATCTCCTAGTGTGTTTTCAGAAACATTTGTTCACTACAAGTATACATATATACTATTTTTTGGTTCTCAGAAAGCACTCATTCATGGCTAATAGCTTCATGTAGATAGTAGATATTGAATAAGTAGAATTTGTGTTTATGACATTAGTTCATTTTATTTCCATGTCCTTCCTCTGAGTGATTTTGCTAAGCTAGGAACTTGTCAGTGAACCAATTTTTATTCTTTTTTTAAAAATTAATTAATTAATTAATGTGTGTGTGTGTGTGTGTGCGTGTGTGTGTGTGTGTGTGTGTGTGTGTGGCCAGCTCAGCCCACCAGGGGGCGGCGCTGGCTGGCATGTGGTGCTGGGGGATTGAACTCCAGTCCCTGTGCTTTGCTAAGCTTGTTCTAAGTAGGTGCTTTAGACCACTGAGCCATCTCACCAGCCCCTCAATTTTTATTCTTAAATAAAATAAATAATCGATGATTATTAGATATTTGAATACTTAATATGGGCTGTTGAGTTTCAGTTAAATTGACTGTTATAAGCATAGACCTTCATGTTATTCTCATTTTAAAAATAGATGAATAGACACAATTTTCTTCATGTAGTGTTTGCATGACTAGTGATTTTCACTACCACATTATACCTGTAAAAGCTTAGGATAGTTCTGGCATAGAATGATAAATGAATATAAACCTTTATGATCCTTCTCTTCTTTTTTTCCTGGTAACAGGGATCAAATCAAACTCAGGACCTATGATTACTATTATTATTGCATTGAGTTCACATACACCATTTACTCAAAAAATCTATACCATAAAAGGATAAAAAACATTAAAGCAGTATTGGGGAATAAGTTTTGTATTGCTCAAAATAGGCATTTTGAAAATATATTGTAATTGTCATCCTTGATTTTCCTTTGAGAAGGACTTATTATTAATTCCATGTATCGTTCCAATTTCTGATAGAAACAAGGGCCGTAACATCATCATTTTGATTTTTTTTTTTCACTATATTTGTACGTTTTGCCCTTTTGCTTTTCAGGATGAGCGATTTCCAAGAGGTACTGGACTGGAATCAGGGACTCGCATCCAGTCTGTTCTCTGCTTGCCAATTGTCACTGCGATTGGTGATTTGATTGGCATTCTCGAGCTCTACCGGCACTGGGGCAAGGAAGCCTTCTGCCTCAGCCACCAGGAGGTGAGGCCTGGCACTGGCTGCCTGCGACTGGTGCTGCAGCCGGCTCTCCTCTGGTGACTTGGTACTGTGTGAATGTGTGAATGAGCACTTAAAACCACAGTTTGCTTCTGATAGTGATTTTAAAAATTTAGCAATGATTTAAAAAACCTGTTTGATTCTGCAGTTGTTTATAGGAAAAACTGATTAAATTAGAAATGTAGTCTTTTCTCTTTAACAAAATATTTTACCAATAAAATAAGTCAGTATTTTAGGACAGTTCATCAAATAAGCTATGAATCAAATAAGTCCATAAGAGGACTTAGGAAAGCTTTCACCTAATGATTAACTTTATGTCTTCTTAAAGAACCTCGTGCTATGTTGTGTGCTGAATACAGATCTGAATGTCAAACATCAGGAGAATATTTCCCAGTCACTGAACTGGAGTTAGCTCCTTAATGCTGATCCCAGATCCTAAAATGTTACCTCTCTCATATCCAGCGTGAACCGAGTCCCTGCAGCGGCCTCATCCTGTCCGCTGCCTGAATGAGCCCAGCTTGGGCCCAGGGGTGTGGACAGTGGCTGCCTTGCCTTTCACCTGCCCTGGGTGCTCAGTCCCACTGAGGACCTGGAGGGCCCTTTCCTCTGTCCTGCTTGCTTTTCCTGTGGCGTCTGTGACTCCCTAGTGCACTGCATGCTGCTTCCTCCTCTGGGTATCCGGCTGTCCCACAGGACAGGAAGTGCTCTTGTCTTTTTCTTGCTTCCTGCTCTGCCACCAGCACACGGTACACTGCCTGGTACCCAGCAAGTGTCTGTGAGAAAAATCGTTTTTAAAGCATAGAACCAATAATAATTTGAAAACTTGTCAGTTACTATATGCACATGACTTTTACTCTTAGAAATATATAATTTTAAATGGTCATTGGAAAAACCTGTGAAATAGTTTTTTTGTTAAACTGAGTAATTTTCACTTTTCTTAATTGGACAATAGCTTTCTTAATTGATCTTGCATTTTAGCCAATATTAAGATGACGAAGAAAAGTAAATAGAAAGGGAAAGTATAAAATAGGGCGTGGTGGTGTGTGCCTGTAATCTCAGCAATTGGGAAGCTGAAAACAGGAGGATCACTCTGAGTCTGATCTGTGTAGTGAGACCCTGTAGACTCTGTCCTAAATACATTAAAAAAATAAAAATAAAATTAAAATATACACTTTGTTAATATTTGATACTTTATGTTCTGCAAAATAGTCAAAAGCTCAGTGACCTCAGAAAATTTGTCATTACATGGCTAATAAAAATTTGTCACATATATTTTTATTGTTTTTCTTCATTGTTTTAGGTTGCAACAGCAAATCTTGCTTGGGCTTCTGTAGCAATACATCAGGTGCAGGTAGGTCTGGAGGGTGATTTTTTAAATTGCCCTCCTTAAAAGATGATTACTTTGAGCACTGGGGATTGGATACAGGTTAATAAATGACCTCATGCTTTATATTCTGATATTAAAATATTTCATGATTTCTAAAAATTTGTATTTAAGGAAAGCACACACTTCCAATAGTATCTCAAAAAATGAAATACTTAGAAAAATCTAACCAAATATGTAAAATATGTGTACAATGAAAATTACTATACCCCAGAAAAGGAAATTGAAAACAATATCAGAAGATAGAAAGATCCCTTGTTCCTCGATATGAAGAACAAACATAGTGAAAATGGCCATGCTCTTAAAATTGCTAGGCAGATTTAATATAATCCCAATGAAGGTACTTTTATTGTATCTTATAGATCTAGAGAAAATATTCCTAATATTCACTTGGAACCAGAAGACACCTAGAATAGCAAAAGTAATTCTGGGCAAGTCAAAGGCAAATCACAATCCCAGACCTGAAATTATGCTACAAAGCTACTCTGATAAAATCAGCATGGTATTGGCAAAAAAAAAAAAAAAATTGAGGATCGGTGGAACAGAATAGAAGATGGAATGCAGCCCCAAACACACACAGCCACCTTATCTTTGACAAAGGAACCAAACATGTTCACTGGAAGGATAGCCTCTTTAGTAAGTGGTGCTGGAAGAACTGGCTTTCCAAATGCCAAAGAATAGAATGAGACCCACATCTATCACTATGCACTAAATTAAAGTCAAAAAGAATCAAAGCTCTAAATATTAAAATAGAAATCCTAAATTTACTGGAAGAGAAAATAGGTAGAAAGCTTAAAGATACAAGTATAGGTAGCGACTTCATGAACAAGACCCAGACTGCAAGGGAAATATTACAAAGAAGGAAGAAATGGGATCTCACCTTATTAAAAAGCTTTTACACAATAAAAGAAATACTAAAAGAGTAAAGAGAAAACTACAATGGGAAAAAACTATAGCCCGTTGTCCCTTACACAAAGGACTTCTATCTAGAAATATAAAGAATTTTTAAAAATCCGACTCCTCAAATTCAAAGACCCAATCCAAAAATAGGCATGAGAAAATACAAATGGCAAATACTTGAAAAAATGTTCAACATCACTGGTCATTTGAGAGATGCAAATTTAAGCCACACTGAGATTCCATTTTATCCCAGAAAGAATGGTGATCATCAGGAAGTCAGCCAATAAATGCTGGTGGGGCTGTGCAGAAAAAGGTACTCTTTTCCACTGTTGGTGGGAGTGTAAACTTGTGCAACCACTGTGGAAATCAGTGTGGAGATACCTTTAAAAACTATGATTAGGGGCCTCATTCAACCCAGCACAAAGACTAGTACAAGTCCTGGTATCTTCCCAAAAGAATTAAAAACATTATACCACAGTGATATATGTGCCCTCATGTTTTATAGCAGCACAATTTGTAATAGCTAAATCTTGGAAACAACCCAAATGCCCACCAACCAAGGAATGGATAAAAATATGTGTTTAACAACACAATGGAGTACTACACAGCTATGAAGAAAGATAAATTGTAGACTTTTTATAGGTAAATGGATACAGTTTGACATCATATTCATAAGTGAAGTAAATCAAACCTATAGGTTCAAACATCATATTGTCTCACTAGTATCAGAAACTAAACAGGTAAATAAGATACAAAATCTATAATAGATACTGTGAATTAAGGGGAAAAAACTATTGAAAAGAAAAGGCAAACCATGCTGGGGGAAAGGGAAAAGGAAGAAAGGCAAAAAGAAAAAAATATACACAAAGGCCAGGGAGATGGCTCAGTTAAAAAAAAAAAAAAGAAGTATATACAAGATAGGATAATTATATAGCTAGTTTCTCTTCGTTCATTGAAAAGAAAGATTTGTGCTTGTACTGTTTGGAGAAGATAGAACACTTATATCTTATCCTCTAAAAAAGTACTATGAAGGTAACAACTTGCAATGTATTAATTATTGTAACTCCCCTACTAACCTGATTTGAAACTCTGTTTTATTGTTTTTTTTTAATCTTAAAAAAATAAAAGTAGTTGCAAACAACAGTTAGAGAATAGTCTATTTAGATCTGAATTCTGGCTCTACTACCTATTAATTCTGGCTCCTGAGTAAGGTTTTCAACTTCTTTTTGCTCAGAAATAAAATTTTAAGTCTCACATATATAGTTATATGATAATTAACTGTGATAACATCTATTCAGTGTTTAGGATCCTTAGTACATTAATGCTCAAATATTAATAGCTGTGGATATTATTACATTATAAGCCAAATAATTGTTATAAATCATAGTATTTCTGAAAGTCTTATTTTAAATAAGTGGAAGTATCTTATAACTGATAGCCATTGTTTTATATGGCAGGTATGCAGAGGTCTTGCCAAACAGACTGAATTGAATGACTTTCTACTAGATGTGTCAAAGTAAGTGCTTATATCCAGGGATGTAGCGGCCCTTATTGATCAGCAGTTGTAATATAGGCCCAACAGTGACAGATTACCAGCCACTGCCAGTAACTTTATTATAGAAGTCATCTGGAAAGAACGATTAATTACATTTTAGATGACAAAACTATATCCTCATCCATCTTTACAAGTGAAGAATTTCAGATGTATACATCATGATCTTGATTTTCAATTTGATATATTTTCTAAAGTAGACTTTTTAAGAACAACGGATATTCTCAATACCTATACTTTTAGGAGAATATTGACAGCAACAGGAGTGGGAAGTGCCTCACTAATCCGGCATTTCCTAGTAATGTCAATTTACCAGGGTTATATTACTCTTTTAGCTTTTTGTTTAGTATCTCAGATACTTTTTGACAAAATATTCCATTTCCTTGAAATTTGATTTAGATAAACTCCTCAAGCTGGCAGTGAGAGTGACGCTAGGTACTTATTCCGGTTCATGTTTGTTCTGCTTGCTTCAGGAGAGAGCTTCCGTTCTATCTGATCTATCTCTTTAGCGATCAAAACCTCAAAAAGTCCCAGGATGTGACAGCTTTGTGTCCGTCTGGTTTACTGACAGAGCCTTGTGCTTATGCTTCTCTAGCTGCCAACAAGTATGATGTGTGCCAAAGCTCACACCTTGCTGGGCACTTAATAATCTTACCCATCAAAAGTAGTGGAATACTTACGGAGCAGTCTGAGTTCATATTGCATCTATTTTTGAAATGTAAAATTAGAGAAATACAGAACTGCAGAAGCTCTCTTTTGGTCCCTTTAGTACCTTGTTTAAAACCAATAACAGCCTTTCGGCCGGAACCGCCATCATCCAGTAATTTGCCAAAATGACTAACACAAAGGGCAAGAGGAGGGGAACCCGGTATATGTTTTCCAGGCCTTTTAGAAAACATGGGGTTGTTCCTTTGGCTACATACATGCGAATCTACAAAAAGGGTGATATTGTAGACATCAAGGGAATGGG
>NW_004524837.1:192761-212414 GCF_000260255.1 Octodon degus | reverse complement strand
AATTCAAATATTTATAAAGTATTTATATTGGCTTGAAGATCCTGTAAATCATCATGGGGAAAAGATGTATCAAAATAAATGGAAGTCACTTCAGAAACAAACTTAAGTCCATTTCAGTTAAATAAATTGTTTAAAGCAAAAAAAAAAATAAAATAAAAAAAAAATAAAACCAATAACACAGTATTTTGGGGACGCATGATTATATTACTCCAAAGCACAAGGAAAGCCATTCACGTCTCTGACTGATGCATTTACTTACTTTGCAGGTGGTCCAAGGTCAGCCAAATACTTTATTCCCTCCTGTTTCTCCTCCAGTAAAAATTTATCTACATCACCATCCCCTTTATTTGGTGTATTTCTCAGTGTACAGTTGGTAAATTGTGTCCCAGGTCTCAGTAGCTTCAAGCTAAATTGTTTCTTAAATAAAAGTCGCCATTCATTGCTGTAAGTTATCATGGTTTTGAGAACACTTACATGAACCTAAAGTTAAATTGTTACACAGCTAGGAGCCCTGTATTGAGTACTTCTTTAAGTTTTTCCTTCCTATAGCTCTAAAATATTTACTTACCTTTCGTAATGATGGGAATATACTTTATGTATTCATTAGATCCTATTATTTGTAATTTGGTATTTCTCCCCAAATAAATTACAGTGCTTCCTCCTCTTTTTTCTTCTCACTGTTGAGGATCAAACCCAGGCATTCCTACTGAGTTACATCTGCGGCCTTTCTTTTATTTTTCATTTTTAGATTAGTCTTAGTAAGTTGCTAATTTGTCCATAAGGGGCTTGAATTTGCGATGTTCCTGCCTCAGCTTCCCAGGGTAGTGGGGTTATAGACTGGTACACCACGCCCAAGCTGCACTGCTTTCTCAGTGCAACTAATTCAACTTTCTCCAATTGTGAACAATAATTTATATTTTAACTATATTTATGAGATTTAGCAAATCGAAACATCTTCATTTCAGATCAGAGTTATTCATAGAAATATTAATATGGTAAAACCAGTTTTAGTTTTAGTTAACTACTACAACCTTTCTGTCCACGTACTTAGCATAATTATTGCAAGTATCCTTTGGAATCAGAGTCTTTAAGACAATAGTAAATTTTAATTTATTTCTTTAACATAATACTATTTCTACAAAAGGATGAGAATCAAAATAAACATATCTTCATGTTTATTTAAGTATAGACAGATCTAGAAAATGTGTGAAAAGTTTAATGTACTGGATCTCAATAAGAACACTCACACAATTTATGTTCCTTTTTTTTTCAGAACATATTTCGATAACATAGTCGCAATAGATTCCCTACTTGAACACATAATGGTAGGTCACCTTTTGTTTTAAAAGTGATTTTATGTAACCCTTAATTCATTATCCTAATATGTGTGACATTTTGTGCATATTAGACATAGTAGGTTCTTTTAAGTACACATCATGAAAATGTGGTACTTAGGAATACATTTTGATGTATTTGTCACTTTGATGGAAATTTACAGAGAAGTGGTTTGGGTGACATTTTACAAAATATCACAGTTTTTTTCTTTATTTAATGGAGAGCTGAGCTTTGAGAAGACTTTTAGCTCTTTTCTCTTGTTTTTACATATAGGTACCTTTTACATACAGGAAGCATTAGGGATTTCAGGTTGATTCTTTTTGATATTAAAACTCATTCTACTTAGTTTTAGTCTTAATTATTCCTCTATCCAAGCAGACACTCTGAGCCAAAGGCACAGAAAGCAGAGCCTCAGCTGTATTTCCTACGTTACTAATTTAACGTCCTGCACACTTCTCTCTGGAAGTGGCCTCTAGTCCTCACGGTGGCATGTAAGTGTGCCCCTCCCACGGTGATAGTTATGCCTGCTGTGCACCTTGGTAAAGCTCTTTTCCTTTCCCATTTTTATGGTGTTTTCAAAATACAGTAATCTTCAATAAGCAATTCCTTCATAAAGAGGTATTCTGATGTACACTGTTCTATTTTTCCTTGACAGTATAAATATAAATGTCAAGTATTATATGTACAGTGGCTTCTAGAGGCGGCATGCTTACTGGGAATAATCACACATTAATGCTAGAGTTTATTGATTTTAGGACATTCATTTTGTGATTGTTTATCTTTATGGTTTTACTTGAAAAAATAATTGTATGTTTAAGTAGCTTTTATGAAAAAATGTTAAGGAAATTGTAAAGCAGGGAATAGATTTAAGAATAAAAATATAAATATACAAAACACTCTATATCTTAAACTAGTGACACAAGAAGCATTTACTGGTTAGCTTTTTATTATTAATGTTTTAAAATAACTTATTTGAACTATAATTCATGTGCCATATAATCCACTATTCACTATATTCAGTATTATTGTATAATGTTGAACCATTTTACATAGCTGGTGTGAAACATATTTAGTTGTGATATATTTTTAACTCATGGATTAGTGGTAGTTTTTTTTTTTTTTCAACTTTTGCATCTGTCTTTTTTTTTTTTTTTTTTTGGCCGAACTGGGGATTGAACTCAGGGCCTTGCACTTGCCAGGCAAACGCTTACTCTACTGAGCCATCTCCCTGGCCCCCTGCATCTGTCTTAACTAAGATTGCTCAGCAGTTTTGTTTTGACATTGGTTAATATTGATACTGAATTATGTTACACTTGTAAAATGAGTTGAGAAATGTTCCATTCTTTTCTATGCCTAAAGCGGTTTAAATAATATATGAATTACTTACTACTTTGAAGTTTGGGGGCTGGGGAGATAGCTCAATACAATAAGCACTTGCCTGGCAAGCACAAGCACCTGAGTTCAATCCCAGGTTCCACCAAAAAAAAAAAAAAAAAAGTTTGGTATCAATTAGCTGTGAGTCTATTTGGATTTTATTAAGGTTTGAAACTCTGTTTTTCCTTCCAGTTTCACTGAGGGTGTTTGTCTCTTCTGGTTTCCTTTGACCCATTTCTTCTGTCATGTTTCGTGGCTATTTCTGATCAGTTCCTCTACCAGGTAGCAAATAGCTGGAGTGATGAAATGATGATCTTGAGACTGGACAGTCTGTTTTTGCTGAGCTTATAGGGTGACAGATGTGGATCAAGTACCGGGTGAATGTAAAATTGCCATCACACATAGGGCTTGGGTGTGGAGCAGGACATTATGCTGGGAAAGCTCCTGAGGAGGAGGTCTGCCCTCCTGGAGAAGTTGGGTCAGGCATTTTTGCTTCTGTCACTAACATCTGAGGATGCATGGAGGTGACGAACCAAGGCAGATGCAGGAAAAGTAGAGCAGTTTGTTGTGGTGTAGAAGACTATGGCGTGAGCCTGAGTGACAGCATTCACCTTAAGGCTGGAGGCCAGAGGGTACATGACCAGATTCAGGTTTTGAAAAGAGAGTGCTGGGTTAGACTAGGAAGCAAGAGAGGAATGAGGTTAGAATATCTGAGAGCCCTTCTCATATGATAAACAAGATTTCATTTTTCTAGATGAGCAACTCTGGGTTATCTCTAAATTCATGGTCAATTATTTCCTCCTCCACTGTGTTTCTCCTTCCCTGGCAAGCGCAAGCGCAGGGCCTGAGTTCAATCCCCGGTTCTGAAAGAAAAAAGAAAAAAAAAAAAAAAACCACAGTGTTTCTCAATGGGGTGATACTCAGGGTTTGGAGAAACAGTTTGTCCTTAACAAGATGGTCCTGTGCGTGGTAGTGATAGCACCCTTCACCCGAAGGACTGGGTGCCACGGGAGCCTTCTCTTTTCCTGCTTGATCGGGCATTGGCGCTCCACTTCTTTTCAGGTGCTCTGTGCCAGGTGGATCTACTGCTAGTTGAGAATCAGCAAATTCGACCTTCAGATTAATTTTGGTACATCTGTAGGTATTTCAGTATTCTTCTCCTTATCCAAACACGCCAACTAGCTTGAGAAAATAAAAGGGAGAATTTACAGGCTTGCTTCACTGCAAAGCCCTTAAATATTCAGGCTTTTATAATTATTGGAGAGGAGGACTCAGCTATATTTTCGGGGATGTGTGTGTGTTCCAGCCTCTGTTCAGTGTCCCCTGTGCAGGCTCCCCTCGCAGGCTGTCTCTCCCCATGTGGTGACGGCGTGCTCTACTAGCCTTGTGCTTCACTTTCAAGTGAAGTTTTCTAGCGAGATCAGTTATCATTCAGTGTCTGTTCTACACCTTACTTCACAAAACTTTTCTTCCTTGCTTTCTCACCTTCTTGCTGTCTCTTCATATTTTTTTGTTTTTGTTTTTTTAAGTTTTCCATGACATTTTTAATGTTAATACAATAGTTTCATTACATAGAGAGTAAGTCCATCCCCTTGTTGTTGATAAAATTTTATAAATAATTTCTATGAAATGTTTAGTATTTGATTTGAAATTAATCCATTATACCATGACTCCTACAGGTGCTTTTAATTCTTTAAACTTGGTAAAATTTTAAAATACAAAAAATAAGACAAGATACCCATATACCACAATCCAGAATTCATATATTTACTCACAGTGTTTAAGAGAAAGAGATATTGATATAAAAAGCTGAAGCCTATGAATGTTTATCACCAAGGCATATACATACATTAACTATTTTTTAAGTATCCTTTTTACATTTCATCTCTAATTTCTTAGAAATTATTTATTAACAAATTTTGTAGTTCCATTACTATGTTGGTGATGCTTTTTTAAAATCAGTCTTTCTTGGATCCCACATCTCCTTACTTCCTCAAATTAATGTTTACGTCTTCCTATGAGCGCATCTCCCATCCTAGAAGTTCAGCATAGTAAATTTCTGAGTACTGTGTGTTTCTGAACTATTGTATTTTGCCTTATGTGTGAATGCTAGATTGGCAAAGAACATTACCAAAATATGTCTAGGTATTTTTTTAAGTCCTTTTTCAGCATTGGAGGTAAATTTCAAATTGAAAATTTATTATCTGAGGAGAGTGAAAAGTACACAATGTTCAATCACCTTAAAGCAGAAGTCTTTCTTAGTACCTGCAATTACTTCTTGGGTTGTTTTCTATAGTTTTTTAAAAACTTGTTAATGTTATCAGCAAATAATAATACTTTTGTTGCTTCAGATATGTATACTTCACATCTCTTTTTTTGTCTAACTGCACATTAATGAATATCTGTCTTTTTTTTTTTTTGCGGAACCGGGATTTGAACTCAGGCCCTTGTGCTTGCCAGGGAAGTGCTTATTCCACTGAGCCATCTCCCCGGTCCCGTATTTTTAAGGTCATTTTATTAGCTTTAATGGAATGGTTCTGATATATTATTCATTTTATTATTTAGTATTATATAATTACTTTAAAAATATTAAGCTAGGGGGCTGGGGAGATGGCTCAGTGGAATAAGCACTTTCCTGGCAAGTGCAAGGGCCTGAGTTCAATCCCCGGTTCTGCCAAGAAAAAAAAAATTAAAAAAAAAAAAGCTCTATACAGATAGCAATTATTTTTTGTAATCCTGATGATTAAAGCCAAGGTCTTGTGCATACTAGGCGAGTGCTCTGCTGTATCAGGGCCTTCTTTTCCATTTTATTAAAGATTTTATCATGAATGGTAGCTGAATTTAGTCATATGACACTCACAACCAGAGATCATCACAGAACTTTATTTTATTGTCAGAATGAATTATAATAGACTTCATGGTACTAAACAGTTCTGAACAAAATACATTTTTAAATATTTTAATGTTTTTTTCATTTGCTACATTTAATGTTATCATTTTTGTTTACAATTTTACTTGTTTCCCAGGTAAACGGCCTATGACTTTTTTTTTTAAATAACTTGTCGGTTTTCAGTATTACTGACATAGCAGGATCATAAAAATTCTCTTTCTTTTTTTCTGTATTTAGGACAGAGTCTACAGGGTCTCACTACATAGATCAGACTCGTAGTGATTCTCCTGCTTTCAGTCTCCTAGGTGCTGGGATTATAGGCACACACCAACATGCAAAGTCTCAATTGCTGTCTCAGCACGCCCAGGGGCAGGGCTGGCACGGCACGCCAGGGATCGAACCCCGGCTGCTGCGCTCTGTCCTAAGAAGGCGCTTTAGTCTGCTGGCCAGCCCTCAAATAAATAAATATTTTAAAAAAGAGAAAGAAACTGAGGTTGTGATGCTGTGGACTTCGCACCTTCTCTTCCCACCCCTTACACACACACACACACACACACACACACACACACACACCATTCTGGGCACAGCCAGGTTTGCAGACTGAACGGTGCATACAGATCGCTAGCAACAGCAAAGCCCACCATGTAGACTGGCGATGGGAAGGTGCATGAAGTGCTCTGATACATTTCTATTGAATCTATAATTTAGTTTTACATGAGATTTTTTGTTTTCCCCTGGCCACAAAGAGGCTCATTTTCTGCTTGCATAGATTTTGTCTCCCATCCAAGTACTAACCAGGCCCGACCCTGCTTAGCTTCCGAGATCAGACGAGATCGGGCACATTCAGGGTGGTATGGCCGTAGATTGCATAGATTTTGTGATGGCTGTTTTACTCAGAGATTTAGGTCATTTTTCCCTAAGGAATAATTTCATGGTTAATGATCTGGAGAGGTCAAGTTGCCAAAATTCTCAATCCTTGTAAATACAGTATTTATGACATAACTATGGGTCCCAGCCCATTAAGGCCAGTGAGACATGGTAGGCACTAAAGAAATATTTATTGAAGGAAATACATGAACAGATGAATGATGAAATAAATACATTTTCCATTTAGAAATGGAAACACGTATTTGTTATACGCATGGGCAGGGCTGGGGAGATGGCTCAGTGGAATAAGTGCTTCTCTGGCAAGCACAAGGGCCTGAGTTCAATCCCCGGTTCCAGAAAAAAAAAAAAAAGCATGGGCAGTGGAGATAGCATGAGTTCAAATACCAGATGTACTGTTGTAAGAGGAAGCCAAGCTAGATTACTTCTCAGAACTTCGGTGTTCCTAATGTGTAACGTGAGGTTAAAATTTTTCCCTGACTCAAATTGTTATTATGAGAATTGAATAAATTAGTATATAGAAGTACATTAAGTGGCACAAGTTATATTTAATAATTGTTACAAGTTTCTAGACACTGTAGCAAATAAAATTCAGCTGGTGTGAATATCAAACTGTATTTCTTCTTAAGGCTTTTACAAATATTATTCACAGACATGAATTAATTAGAGTGAATGCTGGCTTTGTGCTGACAGAGGCTCAGACCCAGGCACCAGGAGAAGCCTCAGAAGTTCTAGAAGAGTCTCAGATGGCTCAGGTCTCTGAGGAAATCAGCATCCAGCTGGAGCTGAGGGGCACATGAGCTGTTTGTTCTTGTTGCTTTCTGGTAGTATTAGCATATAGCAAAAACTCACACACATAGAATATTTACCTATATGTTTGTTTATTTAAAGCACTAATTTGATTCTTAATGAAGGAATAGAGTAGCTGAAATTAATATCTAATTCATGATAAATTTCACCTGTGAGTTCTTTAGATTCCTCATTGGCTTACTCTTGTTTTGTCATTTGTCTTTAGATATATGCAAAAAACCTGGTGAATGCCGATCGTTGTGCACTTTTCCAGGTAGACCATAAGAACAAGGAGTTGTACTCAGATCTTTTTGATATTGGAGAGGAAAAGGAAGGAAAACCCGTCTTCAAGAAGACCAAGGAGATAAGGTACAGCTAGAGTGGAACTTCCTAGGCTCTGGTCACAGATGTGCAGGTGTTCTGTTACCCATTTTTCTGTGCCTATTCACAGGTATGCTGACAATACTTGTCATACTGTGATATCATTCCCACCAGGACCCGCCTCCTGAAGGTAGTACTTCTGGGAATGACATTGCAGTGCCAGCGAAACCACACCTAGGAAGCGTTAGCGTCACTCTTGGAAATGCCGTCTTCCGGAGGCGGTCCTTTTGGAAATCATGTTGGAAAAACTTACTAGTGCTCCCAGGTAGGTAAAGACACACTCCACCTGGAGTCTGCAGGCTTCTCCATGTTTAGGAGCAAGGACAAGCATAACCACTTTGGCCCACACCTCTTCCCAGCCTATGGGGCTGTGTCACCAAGTAGAGGACATTGATCTGGTGTGTTTAATGACGTAAACACATTTCTTAACTGGCCATTTGGTTAGTTTTATCAGTGTACATTTTTGTTGCATTTTGAATCTCAAGCCTTCTTTGACCTGTGAGTGGGAGCACTTGTCACTTACATGAATAAATTATAGTTCATTTGTTGGTGGAGGTGTGGTGGCCTGGAAACCTGCAGGGAGCACTGTCATGTACTTCAGAATCAAGACTAAGGTGCTGGGGCTGGAAGCTCCTCCACACATTGGCAGGAGGTTTCTGTTATGCTGGCATTTCTTTTCTTCATGTGTCTGCTGTGCCAACTCGAATACATAATGCTATAAAGTTCTCTAGTGAGTTACTCTTCCTTATTGAGGATTGCTGCTCATTTGGTCAGTCTGGCATAGAAACTGTTGTCCTCAAAGAACAAGCTGTGGCCTACAAGGTGTTCCCCGCTGCTGCTGAGCACCTCTGCTTCCATCTCTAGAATGATAGACCCAATTCTTCCACAGTCACCCAAGTCTGACTTACAAGCTGTATATATGTGTTTTAAAAATTTTTTGTTTTTTACAATTTAGATCTCTGTATTGTCAGTCTGAATACATTCACTTAGCTAAAATCATGTCTCTTGCTTAAAGTTTTGAGTGTTACTTAACTATTCTGGTATTGATCTCATTTTGGAAATAGTAACTTATAGCCTGTGCTTCTAAGTACAGGAAATCAGAAGAATTTGCTTACTGCTTAACCGTAACATGGCTGGCGGATGCCAGACACTGACATGGGCGAATGTCTCTTCATTATGGGCTGCCCCTCACCTCAGAGGGAAAACCACAGAGAACTTGGGGAAGGAATAGTTCACACAGCTTTCAGACCAATACAATAGCACACATCACCGAATGGATTTTATCCTTGCTTCAGGGACTCTAATGTGTTGTGTTCATGCTGTTTAAAATACAAGAAAACTGAGAAGATGACCTTTGTTTTTCTACAATGCTTGCTTCACCTTTTGGTGTTTTAATTCTATTTTATGTCCGTTCTGAGTTTTCTTGATATTCCTTGGGTGAAGCTTTATTTCCATAATGACTATTTCCTGTAATGTTGAAAATATAATGTGAAAATTACTTTCGAACTCTTGAAAATATGGATATTGGCAATTTTAGATATGTTTTTAAATTAAATTTTAAATGAGTATATGTGTGATGATGATGAAATTAATAAAAATGTGAAGTATTTGTGTGAAAGTATAATTTTAAAAGAAAATATTGATATTAGTATAAAAATAGAATTATATGCAGCTAATGCTTATATATTGATTGTTTTAAAATTTAATAAATTAGATAAGCAAAAATACTTCCATAATATCTGTATTTAGTACTTGGATGGGAAACAACATAAAATTTAAATCCTGTACATTTCCACATACATAATCTATGAGTCTGATACGTACATAATCTATGAGTTTGATGATATGTATAGTGGAAATTACAGTGGTATAGACATGCATTTTAATTTTTATTGATCCAATACTATTTTGATAATATTGGCAAGTTGGTGAATTTATATGCCACTCAGCTCACATCTCTCTGAGAAACTACTAAGAAAATATATTTTGAAGGACATTGTAAACTACAAGGTACTTTGCAAATATGAGGAAGTATTAGTAATTAGTGCTGGAGATCACTAATTTTTCATTTTTAATTTTTGATACAATTGTATTCCAGCGTGTTGTAAATTACATCTTAAAACAAGGTTCTAAAATGATAACTGTGTGCTTTACTTTGATATATTTTATAAGATGATTTAGAATGTATAAATATAAAGCTAATAAGTGCATACAAAATAAAGCATGGCTTTTTGTTCAATATTTGATAGTAAAGAAATATTTCAGAATTATTCTAGTGTCAGTATTTTAATTAGCATGTCTCTCTCTTTTATATATGCAGATTTTCTATTGAGAAAGGAATTGCTGGTCAAGTGGCAAGAACAGGAGAAGTCCTGAACATCCCGGATGCCTATGCAGATCCACGCTTCAACAGGTGAGAAGGTGGCCTACTGCTGCAGCGTCTCCAGGCCGACCCTTCAGGAAAGCGTCCTCTGGACGGCCCCAGGTCCTCAGACCTCAACTCAGCTTTTTTCCTTTTCGCTTTTGTTTGTTTGCTTGTTTTGTTTTTCTCTGAGCCCACCTGATTATAAGCAGCCATTATATTCAGATAGTATATAAAATGAAATATTCTAAGCTATGATTATGTAATAATGTGCAGCTACAGATGTTTAAATTATAAAAACAGCTAAAAGGAATTTTGACTAGTGGCCATAGCATGATTCTTCATTCTGATGTTAGCATTTTGTTTTGCCATATTCTCTATCAAATCACATGCTAGAAGCTGCCACATAATGGTGAGAGAGTTATATACTTTTCATATTGACAAGTTTGATTTTGAATTATAGTTCTGATATTTGTCAATATAAGAGTGGATTGGGGTGTGTTACATAACCTGAGATTCAGTTTCCTCATATTTATACTGGGTATGATAGTAGCTACTTTATAGTGTTTTTAAGATTACATTTAATATCATAAAAGATTTGGAAACCTGACACCAAGTGGGAACTCATTAAGCCATAGCATTCATTGGATATTATTAAAGTAAAACATGTCGATGGCTTATAAAGATTTGTTTTCTTTTGACTTTGTTTGGAGAACTAGAGGCTATACAAACTAGTTTTAATAAATCTGAAGAAATGTCACTTCTCAGAATGGATGCTATGATTGTTAATGACTAATATTTCAGATATTTTGATAATAATAATTGTCACAAGTATTTTTTAAAGAGATAAATACTATCTAGAAGCAACTGAAAGTTTTTTTGTGCAATCAATGACTATCAAATATAACTAATTCACATATATGTGAGTATAGTTACATTCTAGCAGTATATTTTATGTATAAATTGAGAATATTACTAAAAATCTTATTTTTCCACAAAACAAACTTATAATTTGACTGCTTTAGTATGGAAAATCTTCACATAAAAGTTTTTGAGTGTTGGACTATATTAAGAAAATGAAGGCCAGATCTTGCTTTCTGCCTTCCTAAGCTCCAAAACTAGGAAAAGTAAGTGTTTAAACATCACCAGCCCACCCTGCCCCACTTAATGGTATTTTGTTATAGGAGCCACAGTTAAGACATTGAATGGCAGGGCTTGGCGCATGCTTGTAAACCCAGTGCTGGGGAGGCTGAAAACAGGAGGATCATTACGAGTCCAAGCTGCATAGTGAGACCCTGTAATACATAAATTAATAATAATAATAATAATATCTCAATTTAATGAAAATACCAGGTGAGTTTAACAGTCACTTCACAAAAGAAATTGTATTATGATCAGTAACACATTGCCAGTGGGGCTATGATCCTGTGTCTTGCTTCCAGGGGGCTTGAACCACTGGTAGTTCATGCATGACTGACCTGCATGACTGTACCACTTTGACCACAAGTGATACAAGCCACATGATGGGAAAAGAGTTGTGCCTTTGCTGGAAAATTTAAACATACACTTATTGAACAGCCCATGAGTCATCTCTGATCCTTGGAGGGCTTGCAATAACAATGGCACTAAAACATTTGTCCACACAAGACTTCCATACAGCTCTTCAAAGGGTATAATTCATAATTGCCAGCAACTTGGTATTCATACATAATATAACCTATTACCTGGTGAACAAAATTAAGAAAGGACCAAAGGGCCAAGATGCAGTGGTGTGCATGGGTCTCTAGCAAGGTGCTGGAAATGGGTGAGCTGAGCACTGAGTTCTGCACGGAATGGCCACACATTTGGTCATATGACTGCTTCTGAGGACCTCAGTCTGGTTCACAAAAGCATTTCCTCTGATCAGGAGTCAGCAGAACATTGCTATTGAGGACAAAGTAGTAAATATAAGGGGATCTACAGGCTAGAAGGTCTTTTTTTACATGGACAATTCCTAAATGAATGGTATGGCTGTGTTTTATAGGACAGGAATGGAGTGATTTGGCCAAAGGAATGTAATTTCCTGATCCTTACCCTCAATTTTTATCATAATACCCATTTGAGTTGGTTTCATAAATTACCTCTTGCACAAATATGGCCAAGTTGAAAGGAATTTATGACTTTACTACACTTATTATAGTTTTTCTTTGAGTTCATCTTATCTGCTTAGCAGTGCTGGACACCAAAAGCCCAACTCTAAATCAGAAGCCATGTATAAAGACTACTTTTAAAAAAACTGTTAACAATTGAATAACAATTGAGTTAGAATATTTTTAAAAGGTTCTAATAAAATACTTTTAGCTATTACATTATACCTGATTTTAGAACCTAGTAATACAATTATAGGTATATGTAATACATATACATACTTGGAGATTTATGATAGAATGCAATATTATTTTCTTTGCACTGCTTTTTCCTCCTGGTAATTGCTTTATTTCTTCATGTTCCCTCAGAGAAGTGGATCTGTACACCGGCTACACCACCAGGAATATCCTGTGCATGCCTATTGTGAGCAGAGGAAGTGTCATTGGTGTGGTGCAGATGGTAAACAAAATCAGTGGCAGTGCCTTCTCCAAAACAGATGAGAACAACTTCAAGATGTTCGCTGTCTTCTGTGCCCTGGCCTTACACTGTGCTAATGTAAGTACCCATTTTTGAATACCTTTTTACTGCTCAATATTTATAGCCTTTTTTTTTTTTTTTTTACACACTAGGTGCAGTTGGGGCTGGAGAGATGGCTCAGTGGTCTAAAGCACCTACTTGGAACAAGCTTGGCAAAGCACAGGGACCGCGGTTCAATCCCCCAGCACCACATGCCAGCCAGCCCTGCCCCCTGGTGGGCTGAGCTGGCCACACACACACACACACACACACACACACACACACACAATAAATGTTAAAAATAAAATAAAAAAAAAACAAACTAGGTGCAGTGACAGCTGGTAGTACATATGTTAAGAAATGCTTTAATATACTTTGAAAGAAAAAAAAACCTCCTGAGATTTTGCATTTATTTCCAGGTGTGAATTTGTTTTAAAAAATGAAAATTAATGTATATGTAAATTTTTGTGTCAGCCTTATATTTTTTGTATCTACTGAGATGAGTAATGAAAATGTTATGTAAAACTTTATTATGTGTTGCATTTGAGAATCTGGCAAAGATGATAGAAATAACTCTTATTTTCATAGCGACTAGGAAGTTTTGCTTATTGGGAAAAGTGAGAAACTGTTTAGGACATGTGTCAGACCCACTGAACGTGAGCATGCTCGGCCCTCAGCAGGCCTGTCTGCCACAGGAGAAGGAAACAAGGTTGAATTTGTATTGTAAGGTCTCCTTTTTAAAAGAATGGAGTTTATGATTTTTCTCTCATATTGTTATGTTTTAAGTTAGATTGGAGATTTTTATGGAAATAAACTCTAGTAATCTTTTAAGGGCATTATTGAAATTTGGAAAATTAAGTAATGTCTTTATAAAACTAAGCCTACGTAATGGTAGTTACTGCTTTAGTAACTTAGAGAAATTGCTTTTATGGGAATAAGACTGAGTTCTGTAGTCACAGTCACCTAACTACTGGAAGCAGCTGAGAAATAACAAGGAACAAAAATTGTGAAAATAATTAGTAATAAAGGAAACCATTTTAATCCAGCTCATGCTCTTTTGTAGGAGCACCTGTCCGTTCTGCACACACTGTCATGCTGCCTTCTGAGGGACAGTGTTAGGAAGCTCGCCAGAAAGAAGCCACTAGGAGCAGTGTTGCTTCACACATGCTAGCATCCTCACAAAAATGGGAGCACTTTATGTTTCCTAATTAGTTTGAAAGTTGCAAAGGATGTAAATTTTTTTTTTTTCAATACCAGGGATTGAACTCAGGACCATGTGCTTGCCAAGCAAGCACTTATTCTACTGAGCTATCTCCCCAGCCCCAGGATGTGATTTTTTTAGTACCTTCTAAATATTGAGTCTTCATTGTTTTATTTATTTTTCACCACAAATTGCCTTTATTTTTGTTTTTTTCTGTTTTTTAAAATTAATTTTACTGAGAAACAAATGGCAATGAGACAGTTTCAAAACAGATTAGTAGGACAGTTACAATAATTAATACATTGCATATTGTTGTCTTCATAGTAGTTATTCATAGTACAAGATGCAGACATGATATCCTGTCCAACACTATAAGTACAAATCTTTCTTCTCATTGAATTGAAAGTAGCTATATATCTATCCTAAGTGTTTTGAATATACAGATACAAAATGGTCCTTCATTTATATCCCCCTTTTTGTATAGTTTCATCAGAGATGGGTATTCCACTGCCATTTAAATATTATAGGTGCATGAATTCAGCAAAACAATCCAATGTAATCTAGTAGTCCATAATAGTAGTGGGTTATGCGTGGGACTGACAATGTCAGAAGTTGTTGACTTGAGCCTTTTACAGCTCAGCATATTAATATGGCTTTACTTTTTGTACCTTGTTTTTATACTTTTCTACTGGATGGTTAAGACCAAGATAAAGCAAGACCTATATAACAAGAAATGTAACTTCAGTATCTAACAAGATCAGTCAAATCCCCACAGGATTTACCCTCAAACCCTGTACCACAGTTTGTAGATCCTTTGTGAGTGTCAGCCCTGTAGATGAGTCACAGCCATTGCTTGACCAATTTGCTCTCTGTGAAAGCCTAAGAGATTGTTTTCTCTCCATGTGACTCTCCTTAGTCACACTCTACATCATCGATCACTTTCCTCTGTGGCCTCATAATCTCCTTGATCAGAAAATTTGGGACACCACAGAGTTATAGGATGTTACAGTACAAGTTCTCCTGTGTCCTGAGTCCTCACTGACCTTGAATGGCTATGGCCAAAATGTTGGCTGTCCTTGCACCCCCTTCTTTTTCTCTAATTTTGGGTCTGCAAACTTAAGTTGTTAACCCTCCAAAAGAGGCTAATGGTATTATTACCCTATAACATAGACAGTTGAGCTTAACTTCACTATCTGTCTGAATATCAAACATCTTAGACAGCATGGAACAGGCATTTTCCATCAAGTATTGATATGTTAAACTTTAAATCCCTACAGAATGTATAGAAAAAAATAAAATATTTAAAATAGGAATAAACAATTACCTATTTTTACACAGAATTTTAAAAATATGATCATTTACAGCATTGTAATAGGGCAGTCCTATGATATTTTTTCTTGTCTCTAGTTTTCATTCATTACCCTTTTTTAAAAAACAGACATTTACTTGAAAGACAGTATAGCAGTAATTGATATGACATGAGAAGCAGTATTATTTAGAAGACCAGAATGACAGGCATTCCAAGCCTGGCCCTAGTATTACACATTGCTATCTTCAGTACAGTTGCTTAGTTCACAGGTATCAGCATACACAGTTAGTCAGGGTGAGAATCCTACTGATTAACTGCTAGTTTCAAAAGCCTGCTGAAGATTCTCAGGATCATTGCCTTAACCATCTTGTGTCTTCATTGTTTTAAAAGTAGCCTAATACTAAAGCAACTTGATAATTTTTATAGTACTTTTGAAAGTACATAACCAGATCTTGTGATTGAAAAATTTATCATTGTTCATTTTTTTTCTGAATATGTATATCTGTTATTTCACACATGGTTATTTTAATTTTATGCTTTAAAGTATTTTATTAATTATCCTAACAAAGTTATAAAACAAGCATGTATAGTAAGTGTTAAAAATTCATTAAGGTTTGTGGAGATATTATAGATATTATCAATGTGGTATGTGATCAAAGCAACCTAATTATATCACAAAATTTTTATAATTTTGAATAATAAAAATTAAAAACATTGAAAATGATTTTTAATGAGAAAATTGTGTCTCCAAACAGTAGGTAATATATCAATGTTCATAATTTTATTTACAGTTCACATGAAGCTAAGTTTAGCCTAATTTTTTATACTTTTTATCTTAAAATAATATTACACCAAAAGCAATGTTGCAAAAATAGTATAAAGAATTCTTTAACACCTTTACCTATGTTCCCTAGATGTTTTGCTTTGATGAGCTTTGTTTTATACCAGATGACTTTCTCCAATCTACCTGTTTTCTATAAAAAGTCTCATATAATGTTTCAGCTTATAGTTTCTAAAACCAGAGACATTATTTTTCTATTGCATAATGAAAACATCAAAACCTATGTATTGGTGCTATGTTTGTATACTTGGACTGCTGTAATAAACACCAGGCTGAATGGCTTTAAACAATAGACAGTCACTGTGTTGGAGGCTGGTGGTCCAAGGTCAAGATATGGTAAGGGTTGGTTTCTCCTGAAGGCTTTTGCCTGGGATTGCCCAGGGCTTCCTTCTCCATGTGGCCTTAGTTGGTTTTTCCCCTGTATGTATGCTTGTCTGCAACCTAGTGTTCCTTCCTTTTGAATAGTTTCTTTGCCTTTCATAATATCTATTATACCTTTTGGATTTACTCTTTCAGGTATTGACACTAGGGAGACAATGTGATGTTTCCATGTGTGGATCTGACTTATTTCACTTATGAATATGGTTTTTAGTGGATTCTCAGAGCCTTAATCTCTTGAGTACTTTGGTGTCATAACCACTAGGAAAAGGGCCAAGACCTGAACTCTCATACTATGACACTTGTATTTTAAGCAAGTCTGCTTTAATACCTTGGGCATTTATAATCGCAAAAAGCTTCTGGGGTGCCTTGTCCCTAACAGCTGAAAAATCTACAGCTTTCTTCTTTTCCTTGAAGGTCTGTTTCTTCCCTAAGAAAGTACATGAATATTTATTATGGTCATTTTACTTAGTTTTGTGGGGGTTTTGTTTTTGCTTTATTTTACACACTAACTCAAAGAGAATATTCAAAATGTATAGAAGTTATTAAAAAGCTTCATGCACTATGAAGTGCCCTTTGGTTTTTGGCTATGATAAAGTTAAAGTAGGGTTATTGATTCTAGGAAATTCAAAATAATTCTACTCTTGAGCAGCTTATGTCCATAACAGGTACATGGAAACCAACATTACAATTGCTTCTTCTATGCACATAATAAAGTAATGGCTTCTTTTATTATTGTTAGACTGAGGGGCCCGGGTTAAGGGCCCTAAGAGGCAGGACACATGGCAGGACATAGATATTCACTATGTCTTTAGTTTACTTTATTTCATCTTTAGATGCATTAAATTACAATGTACTTATTGAATTAAAGAGGCATGTGTCTGATTGGCAACATCACCGTTAAATTTGCTGAATTAACTAATAATTGGAAGTGCCATCAATGGAAAAGAGTCATTTGAAAACACTGAGTTTTTCAAAACCAAAAGTGCCAATTTACTTAAATACATTATGACTTAAAGAAACATTTGAAGGGCTGGAGAAATGGCTCAGTAGAATAAGTGCTTGCCTAGCAAGCGTAAGGGCCTGAGTTCAGTCCCCAGTTCCGCAAAAAAAAAAAAAAGAAAGAAACATTTGACATGATGCAAGACGCTAACAGGACAATAATATCTCTTAAATTTCTGGCCTGAAAAGAGTAATTCTGCAGAACAGAGTTGCTCTCTGTGCATTTCTGACAGGACTATATCTAATAATCTAATATTAAAGAGACATGGGAAAAATCACTGTTGAGATGAAACCAGTTGGCTACGGACAAACTTAGTAAGTGGTTCAACTTTTATTAATTCTTGAATTCAAAAACACATATTATCTTTTCTACATCAGATGGCAGATTTAGAGATCACTATAAGAACCACTCCTATTAATATAATGCTTTACTGATGTCTTATTTTGATATTTACATATAAAAGTTTAATCTCACAACAAGACTGTGAGTGAAGTTATTTTCTCTGCTTTACAAAAGAAAAATCAGACACACACAGTTTCAACAATTCACTTAAGGTTACATTGCAAGTATGTGACAGAGCCAAGGTTAAATGTGAACTGGCTGTGGAACTCCCCAGCCTTTCATTCAACATCGTTCTTTCCTAAGGTTGCTTAAAGGAGATAAATATTGAGATGTATGGGTTTTTTAAAAATCTATTTATTTATTTGGTACAGGGTGTGGCTACACAGCTAGGACTTGTAGTGATCCTCTTGTCCCAGCCTCCCCAGCACTGGGATTACAGGCATGTGCTGCCATGCTCGGTTTGAGTGGCTGGCTCTGTGTGCCCTTGTTATGGGGCCAGCATGGCATGCTGTACCAGGGATCAAACCTTGCACTTGCCAGGCAGGCACTTAGACCACCAAACTATCTTCCCAGCCCCAAGATGTGTTTTTAAACTTGGTATGTAGGGTAGAGTGTCAGTAGGGCACTCCACAGATCCAGAACCCATGGATCCTATAGAGTGATGGATGAGGGACAGTAGATACTAGGGGAATTGCTTCACGTGATTATGGTAGCTGAAGAGTCCCACACGGTAGTCAGAGGTTGAACTTGTGCAGTCAGGAAGGAGTGTGATTCAGTTCCAACCTCTCCCGAAAGGGAAGCTGATAGTATTTAACTCTCAGTATGAGGCCAACCACCCGAGAGCTAAAGAGACTGTGACTGAATAATGGAGTCCAAAGGCTCCCAATCCTACAGTTTTGATACTACCTACAAAAATAAACATCTTCTAGCTCCAGAAGAAAGAAGGATTTCACCTCCTTTCTGCCCTTTTGTTTTATCTGGGCTTCAACCAGTAGCATGGTGCCTGCCGTCATCGGTCAAGAGTGGGTCTTCTCTGTTGCCAGCGGCAGTTTCCTCCAGGCACCCTGACAAAAGTATCTAGAAATAACGATTTATTAGTTCACAGTGAACTCCTTCAGCTAACTGTAAAATAAATTCTCTCCTAGAAAAACTGTGGAAAAGGATATTGGATAAGATTTGCAGTCATTAGTCAGATACGTTTACCAACTTTGCTCAGAGACAAAATACCCACTTTGTCATGGGAAACTAAATCTCGGTAAGGGAAGAGATGTGCAACACAGGAGATTTCTGACAACTCCACCCATGTGTTTGCTATCAAGAAAATGAAGTTTCTTTAATATCATTCGCTTAAGAATATTAAAGATGTCAGTTTTTATATTTTCCCCTATACTAAGTAGAATATTACTCACTTTCTGAGATGCTACAGATTTTGTAAGGAAGGTAAATGATCAACAGAATTTACTATAATTCAGTAATGCTTGTAATTCAGTGTAATTTTATAGCAAAGTTGCTAATAAAAGTAACTATATTACATAGAAAAATAACATGTTTATAACAACCATTAATACTGCTAAGTCCTTATGTGGTAAGAAGTATACTCAGTGCTCTGGATGGATAATTTCATGTAATTTTTACAAAAATTCTATAAGGCAGTTATTCCTCTTACAGTTACTTTATAAGCTTGAAAACGGTAATTAGAATGAATTTCATTTTATTTATGATTTGCACTTATAAATGTATAACAAAGTTTTAAAGTATACACTTTTTAAATTTTATTTTATTTTATAATTAGTGTAGGTCAGTTAATAGTAATTACAAAAAAGTTACGTAGTTTTGCTTTATGAAGAAAATTACTAGGTTTTTTTTTTTAAATTTTTTTATTTATGTGTGTGTGTGTGTGTGTGTGTGTGTGTGTGTGTG
>NW_004524837.1:181412-187041 GCF_000260255.1 Octodon degus | reverse complement strand
GGTAGCAGGAAGCTCTCCACACACTCACCGGACCTGGGCTAGGACTGGGTCTGGGGGCTCCCAGAACTCGGCAGAAAATCCTACTCGGCCGAAGAATATAATTTCTTAAACTTTAATTTTATTAACATTCATTTAATTTTGGGTAATAAAATGAGCATGCTTGATTTTCAGTATTTTTCTTGCTAAAAATGTAGAAGTATAATAACAAAACATTGTAAAGAAGACAAATAGTTCCTTTGTCAGTGTCAGCCATGTGGATAAGTCATGGCCATTGCTTTACCAATATGCTGTCTGGTAAATCCTGAGGAAATTTGATTGACCTTGTCAGACACAAAAGTTACACTTCTTCTTATATAGGTCTTGCTTTATCTTGGTTTTAACCATCCAGCAGAAAAGTATAAAAACGAGGTATGAAAAGTAAAGCCGTATTAATATGCTGAGCTGTGAAAGGCTCAAGTCAACAACTTCTGACATTGCCAGTCCTACAGATAACCCACTACCATTGTGGACTACTGGACTATATTGGATTATTTTGCTGAATTCATGCACCTACAATATTTAAATGGCAATGAAATACCCATCTCTGATAAAGCTAAACAAAAAAAAGGGGATACAAATGAAGGACCATTTTGTATTTGTATATACAAAATAGGATAGATATACACCAACTTTCTCTTAATTTAGTGAGAAGATTTGTATTAATATTGTTTGAACAGGATATCATGTCTGTATCTTGCACTATGAATAATTACTATGAAGACAACAATATGCAATGTATTAATTATTGAAACTTCCTACTAATAGGTTTTGAAACTGTCTCATTGCTATTTGTTTCCCAATAAAATTAATTAATTTTTTTAAATGATAAGCCTTTTGTATACTTTAATACAGTAAAAATAATTAAAAATAAAATTGAAAAATAGTTTTACAGTTAAAAAAAGAAGACACATAGTGATTTTACTCCCCAGAAATGATGTCTGGTAAAAAGCTATCCATTATACAGTTAAATAAGACTTCTAAAACAATTTTTTTAATAGATTGTTTTGCAACTTCATGGTCTCAGGTGTCCACAATTTCAGTGTCTGTGGAAATAGACAATAATAAGTCTCCCTTAGTTACAGTGATAGTCTGATTTTATTATGCCAAATGCTGATTTCAGTGCCAAATGAATTTAAGTATGGTTTCAAATAATTGTTTGTTTACACTCCAGATGTACCATAGAATTCGTCACTCAGAGTGCATTTACCGGGTCACTATGGAAAAGCTGTCCTACCATAGCATTTGCACCGCGGAAGAGTGGCAAGGCCTCATGCACTTCACGCTGCCTCTACGACTCTGCAAAGAAATTGAACTGTGAGTGCTTTGTTTTGCTGGTTTCTTTATTTTTCTAGTATTAAAAAAAAAACTTGAGTCAAAGTTGAATTTATATGTATGTTACAGGGGACCTCACCGAGCTAGTCTTCAAGAGAACCCAGACAAAGCAGAGTAGTAGCCACCCTTTAACTGATAGGAGCCCAGTTATGTGTGGCCTCTTAGTACAGTCAGCGAAGTTTACTGTACCTTCGTTCCAGAGAACAGCTGGCAATTGTGCCATGACAAACATTTAACGATTGCATCCTAAGTGCCAGCCTCTGTGCCACGTGTTCCAGGCACCTGTATCCTCATGACAACTGGAGAGGGATATGACTGCTGTTCCCTACATATAGATAATAACACTGAGAAATAAAGTGCTTGTGGGTCTACGGATCACACAGTAATGACAGGGTTTGGGTGGGAACCCCTAGGGCGTCTGACTTCAGAGTTGTGTCCAGAGTTGCTTGGAAGTAGGCTCTACTGTCGTGCTCCACCAAAGAAGCAATGCATTTCTCAGCTGAACATAGTACAGCTCAAAAATAATTTCCTGGGCATTTCTTTTGGTGAATATTTACAAAGCAAGGTGAGATGCTAAAGCCTAAGAGAGGCCTTCATATGGTACAATAAAGTGGGAAAGACAATAGATTTTTAATTTAATTGAATGAAAACAAAGTATGTTATAGAGCTAAAATCACAAGCATTGTGATTATCACTACTGTTTATAGACCTCACATTTTTCTTTGTTTATCCATATTTTAATAATCCACAATAATTATCTATGTTTTATGTGTAGTATGTCATTTTCTTCTGCTTACTTTAGAAAACAAAATTTGAACTTCTTTTTGAAATCACTTAACCTAAATGTTAACATTTTTACTACCCTGTTGCATACTTTATACCATGTAATATTTAATATTCAATATGTTGGAGTTTTTTTGTGGAACTGGGAATTGAACTCAGACCCTTGCGCTTGCCAGGGAAGCACTTATTCTACTGGGGAGCCATCTCCCCAGCTCTTCAATATGGTTTTCAATGTCAGATAATAAAAACCTCTATATCAATTTAAAATTTCAAATTAAGTTCAAGAATTCAGCAATAATTCCACTTTTACACTTTTTTCTATACCTGCTAATATTTAGCTCACTAGTGTTGTAATCTGTAACGATTTATGGCTCATGGTGAGTACAAACTAAGAGTAGTTATCTACATATGAAACCTTCAGAAATGATTCATCCAATGCGTACCTTACAATTCAGAATACAGTATTTCATTGGGGCCAGGGATATAGCTCAGCGGCATAAGCACCTGCCTGGCAAGCACAAGGTCCTGAGTTCGATCCCTGATACAAAAACAAAAAAAAGTACAGTATTTTACTATACTGTTTATTCCAAACAAATGATAATAACTATAATATTAAATGAATAATAAGTATTAATATAATAATTTTATGTTCTATATATGTATGAGATTTTTATTTCAGTTCAAGTAAGAAATAGAAATTTTTCAATTTTATTTTAATTGTTTTTGAAAAAATGTATTTTAGTATAGGGTCTACAGGGTCTCACAACATAGATCAGACTTGTGTAAGCCTCCTGTTTTCAGCCTCCCAAATGCTGGGTTTACAGGTATGCGCCACCACGCCCAGTCTCAATCTCCTTCTCAGAGCACCCTGGGGGAGGAGCCGGCACGGACATGGGGGTGGGAATGAACCCCAGTCCCTGTGTCTGCCTAAGCAGGCACTTTTATCTTCTGAGCTATATGGCTGGCCAAAAATTTTCAATTTTAAAAAATAACTTCTGATAAGGCTTTTCCCCTTATCTGCAAGTTGTATAGTATATATGTAGCATTCAGATGTAATTTTTATACTTATTATTCTGACAATGAATGCAGCTTTTTTCTTTTAACAGATTGTATAATAGAAAATTAAATAATGCTTAAATTCTTGAAGAAATATATACAATCTCCTTTCAATACCTTTCAGTATCAGACAGATGTAATTAAGGATGGCAAAGAGCCCAGTGTCTTCTTAGTCTCTTCATTAAAAAAAAAAGTTAAATGATGTTCTTTACTTATTGTTTTTCCTAACTGCATTTAAAAATAAACCCTCTTTTGATTTCAGATTCCACTTTGACATTAGTCCTTTTGAAAATATGTGGCCTGGAATCTTTGTCCATATGGTTCATCAGTCCTGTGGGGCATTCTGGTATGGCTGACCTAAAAACTTTCTTTTTAAACTGTTGAGCAGTACAACCTCTTCCTCCTGTGTATATGCCTCCCCACTTTCTTTGTTTATAATTCTCTTATTTGCTCCTGAATATTCCAGTGAAAATGGGCTGAGGCTGTTGAACAGCTCTGTAGCCTCCTCAGCTCTTCCTTAACCTGCTGGATCCTCTAGCAGTGGGTCGGAGCCTGGGTGAAAATCCTGCTGCAGGGTGGCTGCTGTCACAGAGGCAGCATGGGACTGCTTGACTGAAGGAGGCAGGACTTAGGATGCCAAATAGAATTTTGTGCCTTTAAAAGTGTGGCTAAATTTAGCAACTGTACCTAAATTTAGCAACTGTACCTAAATTTAGCATCGTTTCAACTCTACATGTATGTTAGAGATTACATGTAAAAGACATTGTAATTACATGATGCTACTACATCATAATTTTGCATCATTCTCTGAAAATATTGGTCCACCATTTTGGCCTATCCTAGAGGCCTTTGTGATTTAAAATCTGGTTTTTCTTAGCTTAAACACACAAACTTAAAATGAAAAGCATGATACCCCTCCCTGATACAGAAATTAAGTTTCTCACAGAGCGGCTTAGTTTCTCTAGAACTACCATAACACTTTGTTTCTTCTGTGTGTGCTTTTTAATCAACTTTTGGAGAGGGTACACACAGGACAGCTGACTCCATTTGTTCTGTAGATATTAGTTGAGAGTGTGAACAGCCAGAATTCTAAAATGCTGTACTTTTTAATTAAAGACATTTGAAATTTTTCAATTGGGAGAAACACAGGCTGTGTATTCTTTAAAAATTTATGTACTCTCCATCTCCCTACTATTCCATGAGGTTCTTTTGTTTTAAACTGCTTAAACATATTTTGATCTCTCAAAGATAGAGCTTCAAATAGGAATATGCACATGAGATATACTATTATTCACACACATAAAATAAAAAGCAATGATAAGACTTGTAAAAACATATATTTTTTTAAAATATGTCAGCATTTAGATAAGGCCATTTGCAACTTAATGATCTGAGAATACCAAAATACCTTCAATTCACTTTGAAAGAATAATCAGTAATTTAGAAAAGTATCATTCTTGTATAGGAAAATAATTATAACACTAATTACATTAATTATCATGTTAATGATTATATATAATCTGAATATGCTGTTTGGAAAAATAAGCTCAAAATACCCTTGGGCAAGATAACATTGAGTGGCGGCCTTTGAGCACGGGGGGCATAGCGGGAAATATACAAGTATAAGTGATGATGGGTGACAGGCTGCCGATTCTGGTCTGAACCTCTGGTGGAACAGTTAAGAATATATCAGGATACAAGCTGTATGAGTGTCCATTTTATTAGTTCTTTCTGACCAGATAAGGGAAGTGACAAGTGAATTTGCACAGCTCTTGAGTTCAATGTAGGGAGCTTTGCACCTGGGGGTGCTGAGGGAGCAGGGCGCACAGCTGGGGGTGCTCCTGGGTGGAGTGCTGCTCTGCTGGGGTTGGTCATAGTGGTTTCTTCTCCATACAGTTTTGACCTTGAGAAGTTGTGCCGGTTTATTATGTCTGTGAAGAAGAACTACCGGCGAGTGCCGTACCACAACTGGAAGCACGCAGTCACAGTGGCCCACTGCATGTACGCCATCCTGCAGAACAACTACAGCCTCTTCACTGAGCTCGAGGTGGGTATGCAGGCCCAGCTCCTGGGGCCATGCAGCCTCAGAGGGTATGATGCTGTGCCTCTGGAGCACATGCGCAGCATGGATTCCAGGACAAATCTGGCTTTGGTAAATTAGTAGAAATATATTTTTTTAAAAAAATTACAGTACCCAAGCATTTAGTATGTTCTCTATATTAAGAAATGTAAATACAGAAATTTAAACTTCACCAAAATATCTCTAAAGGAAACACTAACTTTTGTAGTATATATTACCAGTTAAACTATAAATATTCTGATAGGATGTACACAGTGAATTTCTTTCTTTCTTTCTTTCTTTCTTTCTTTCTTTCTTTCTTTCTTTCTTTCTTTCTTTCTTTCTTTCTTTCTTTTTTTT
>NW_004524837.1:179068-181186 GCF_000260255.1 Octodon degus | reverse complement strand
GGTCCCTGTGCTCTGCTAAGCTTGTTCTAAGTAGGTGCTTTAGACCACTGAGCCATCTCACCAGCCCCGAAAATTACTAGTTTTGACAAATGTTACAGGTTTTCTATTTGGAAAAGGACCTTTAATATGAATAATGGAAAATTATATTATCTATGATTATCAGTAAATGATATGAATTCTCCTTATTCATCCTATTTTAAGTTCTAATAATGGTGGGAAACTATGTTGACTTTTAAGTTCATTTTGCATAAGTAACTTCCCTGTGACAAATGCAGAACTACTCTTGGACTAACTAGCAGAGACTTCTATAGGAAGCAACTGCTATTGGTCTAAAATTAGAGTTTACTTGGATGGCCTGTCTGTCTTAGGTATTAGGGTACGACAAAGCTGCATCTATGAAAAGACACAACCATTAATACAACTTAACACACTGGTGCTACATACTTTTAGCATAATAAAGATATAGCCTTTTTTTTTTTGTGGAACTGGGGATTGAACGCAGGCCCTTGTGCTTGGCAGGCAAGCGCTTATTCTATTGAGCCATCTCCTCAGCCCCAAGATAGAGCCTTTTACATGTTCTGCGCATACAGTAGACCTAGAGTCACATTAGGGTAAGGCAACACTGCAGTATGAAGACTCTGGAATTGACTATCTGGGTTAAATTTGTTTTTGCACCATTTTGAATTGTGTACATGTAAGATAGTTATATAATTATTTGTGCCTAAGTGCCCCATCCATAAACCATGAAGTGAGTTGATTTGATTAGAGAAGTACATGAATTTCCATTTGTGCCACCCACCAATTTGCAATTTGTGGAAAATAGAACATTTATTGAATTTGTAACTACTTATACATGCTTCTTTCACAAAAAGACAAATATTCCAAATCCCTATCTAAAAATCTATTAAAGAAATAGTTTGACATTCAATATCATATGTAATTACAATACTTTCATCTAAAAATTCACAATTTAGGGCTGGCATGATAGCTCAGTGGAAGGACCAGGGTTGGGTTTCTGGCTCCACATTGGCTCTGCCCTCAGATGCTCTGAGCCGGTGACCCAGTCTGGGTGTGGTGGCACATGCCTGTAATCCCAGTTCTGGGGAGGTTGAAAACTGGAAGATCACACTACACATCTGAGCTAAGTAGTGAGACCCTGTACAAAAAACAATAAATAGATAAAAATAAAAAATAAAAATATACTATTATTTAGTGAAAACAGCAGGGTTTGCTTGGTAAAGAAAATAATTAAAAGCATATATATATTTTTATTTTAAAACTTTTTTAGTGGTTTATATTTTATAATACAAATAATATAGTAGCAGAGTGCATGTTCATATAATTATGAAGGAGTATACATAGTCATTGAGAGTTTCTCTCCAAAATACTTTTACTGATGAAGGGTTTCACATTCAAACTTTTTAGAGATCACACTGGACTAGAGATGCTTGTGATCACCAAGAAGCTAAATGAGTGACATAAAACATCTTAATTCTCTTAGCTCCATTTATATTGTTATATAGCAATGGATGTAGTCTTATCTCTTGACAGCTAGTCTATGTAGGTCTTAGGGGAATGCGGGCTGTTAAGAAACATACTCAGACTTGCCATGATGTCACACATTTTCACCAGCAGTTTGCTGTAGTGGATTTGTTTGCTTTTCCTTTAAAACATCCCTCCTAATTAATTTCACCTATTTACAAATTCACATGTATGCATGTTGATCCATTCAAATTGCTTTACTTTTATTTTGTTCCCTCTCTACTAGTTGTAATTATTTGTAAAACTACATTTGCATAAGTATATAAAAACTTAATTTGATAAGGCAGTAGACTATACCAGGCCTTTTTGCATCAATGTAATTACCTATTTAAATTAAACTTTATGGGTATAGTCTAGGACTGGTATGTAGAAGTTAGTGTTACACGTTTGAAGTCATTGCTATAACACCAAAGAAATCCCAAATTTATTCATTTTAATAGTATAAAAATATACAAGTAAATCATCACAGGGGAAAGAAATGAGAAATCTCACTAAGTTGAGATTTATATAGTATCATGTAATTATTAATGTTTTGTTTTAACAGATTTTGAAGAATATAATTTCTTTTTTTTTAAT
>NW_004524837.1:156236-169908 GCF_000260255.1 Octodon degus | reverse complement strand
TTTCTTTCTTTCTTTCTTTCTTTCTTTCTTTCTTTCTTTCTTTCTTTCTTTCTTTCTTTCTTTCTTTCTTTTTTTTTGCAAAACCTGGGATTGAACTCAGGCTCTTGCGCTTGCCAGGGAAGCACTTATTCTACTAAACCATCTCCCCGGCCCCTTCTCTTGTTGTTTCTATGCTCTATATAGTGAAGATGAATCCTGCTGATTTGAGAAGCCAGAGTATTAAATATAATTAAGATATAAGTGCATTTTTTGGTTTCCTTTAGCATAAGGAAACAGGTTGGTGGTGGTGAACTATTTACCTGGCTTTATATAACCATAGCTGGTTATACCCATAACTTTGCAAATCTCAGACGTATGAGATCTGGGGACTTCCTCATCCATGGAGCCTCCGTAGCCAAATCTCCCCACTTGAAAGCCCAGCCAGACGCTGAGTGATAGGGAAACCCGGGGCCCCAAATGGTATTGAGCCCATGTCTAGATCACCCAAACCTCAGGGTAAACCTCAGGATGTCCCTGTGACCACACTGGTGCATGATGTCAACCAGCACCCCCCATATCCTTCTCCCACTTTGTTGAACCGAGATGGTATGTTAGGCAGCATTTGGCTGTGTGAAGGGAGGGGCTGTCTCTTTGCTATGGGAAAACTAATAAGCTTATGAAATGTATAAATTATGTTTTCAAATACAATAATATTGAAATTTTGTCCAAAAAGTGAAACATTTAAAAATCAATGAGAATTTGTTGATAACATACTAAAGTATTTTTTCTTGTTGTTGTTGTTTATTTGTTTGGTTTTTTGTAGTAATGGGAATCAAACATGGGACCTTGTGCTTGCCAGGAAGGCACTTAAGTCACTGAGCTATATCCCTGGCCCCATACTAAGTTTTTAAGTCTCACCAGCGATTTCCTTTCCCATAAACTCAAATCTATTTTTTTTTAATGTATTTGATACAAGGTCTCACTATGCAGCTCCTACTCATAGTGATCCTCCTGTTTGCAGCCTTCCCAGTGCTGGAATTACAGGCATGTGCCTCCACAACTGGTCTCAGTAGCTGGCTCAGCAAGCCTGGTGGCAGGGCCGTGCGGCATGAGGTGCAGGGGGTCAAACCTCAGTTCCTGCACTTGCCTAAGCAGGGGCTTAGTCCGCTGGGGTACCCTGCCAACCCTCAAACTCATCTTTTTTGGCTAAAAATGATCACAAAATATCAAATATAAATACTTAAAGTATATTTTATGAAATAGATTGGATTTTAAATAGAGCTATTAGGAATTATTATTTGATCTGATTAAAGGAAGATGTTTAAAAATAATTATGTTACAAGGTAGGACAGACTCATGTGCCTGAAAATACACACGGGAGAACTTCTGCCAGCTCCCATGACGGCATCCTGTGGCTGTGTGGTGCACACCTCCCATCTGCGCATCTCCACACCTCTCGCCAGGATGGGCACTTCCACTTCATCACATCCGTCGCTTCCCTCTGTGAGAGTACACCTCTGCCTCCACTGCTGCACTTGCATCTGTCCTTACTGTATCATTGCCATCTGAACCCAAGCACATGGTCATAGCCCATTGGGCCATTCTCTCAGTCTCTTATTTCTCAGCTCATCTTTGCAGCTTTGTTGTGCTGGCTCTTTCTTCAAATCTCTTCTTCCTTTGTTTTTGCAACCAACTCTGTTCAGGCTTCTGAGCTCAACAACCTGGTCACGGGCAGCCTGTGCCTTGTGAGATCTAAGAGCTGGTGCTCTATTCAGTGTCTTCACTCCTTCTCAGGACTCCTGAACTTCTTGGCTTTCCAGGGAGCACATGGGCTGCTCCTGCCTTACCTTGTTTTAGGATTCTTTAGCTGATTCTTTCCATGCCTCTGATGTTTTTTAGAGTTGGAATGCTTAAGGGCTCACCTTGAAGAAATTCTGTCCTCAAACTCCAGCCTTAGTAGCTCTCAAATCCTGTAACCCTAAGTGTCACTGTTCCATTTCTTTAGCTTAAGTGAAGTAGTCAGTCACCAACTGAAATCTCCACTATCATCAGTCCCTCTAGACTCCTGACCTCTGTCCTCACGCTTGCCTACCACAGCTGTCCCGTGTCCCTGAATGGTAGTCCTGCCATATTCACAGCTGGACATCTTGCAGCATGCTTCATGCCTCTCTCTTTATTTCTCTTCAGAGCCAGAAAGTCAGAAAATTTGTTGGCTCTGCCTGAAAAGAAACATTTTAGGATATCCATTGTATTTTTGCCTCAATTACTACAAAGCCCTTCTCACCAGTCTCTCTTATGGTCCTAGAATCTGTTCTTAATGGAGATGGCAGAGTGGCCTTTGAAAAATATGGGTTAGGGGACTGGGGAGATGGCTCAGTGGAATAAGCACTTCCCTGGCAAGTGCAAGGGCCTGAGTTCAATCCCTGGTTCCAAAAAAAAAAGTGTCTAAAAAAAAAAAAAAGAAAAAGAAAAATATGGGTTAGATGCTGACACCTCTGATGAAGGTGCTGTGACTATGTCCTGGTCGCTCAGACTCCTGAGACCTTTGTCACTTCAGCCTTCCCTGGGCACAGCTGTCACCTTCTTGCCTTCTCTCAGCCTGCTGTCCTGTACCCTGTCACTGTGTTCCTCCCTGACACCTTCTAGCTTCCCTCTCATACTATAGCTCACAGCTGACCTTCCTGAGGCTTCTGTCCTGACCACATTATTTAATTCTCACCCTATCTCCTCACTCCCCTTTAACACTCTTATTTTCTATGCCATTTTTACATACTATGTGATTATTCTTACAGTCTTTGTTTATAATGGCAACAGCATCAACTGACTTTAACCTCACCTAGATTTTTTTAAAATTTTCTTTTATTTTGAAAAGTAAAAGCAAGGTTTTTAAATTTATTTATTTTTATTTGCAGTACCAGGGATCAAACTCGGGACCTTGTGCTTGCCAGGCAGGTGCTTAATGCCACTGAGCTATAGCCCTGGCCCTGAAAAGTAAAAGCAAAGCAAGAGCAAAAAATGAGAAACAAAGAAAGAAACAGGGCAATATACAACAGTACATATGTTACAGATTTTCAAACCAAGAATAGCTGATTAACAATGATTGATATATTATCTATTTTATCATCAAATCTGTTGCTCAGATTAGTAGATATAGTTATGTAAGATTGGACATATGGTTGGATATTACCACTTGCTTTCAAGAAAACTTAAATTTATGTTGTTTTTTTAAAATTTTTCTAAAGTTGGTTTTAACAAGAGTATTGTAATAATTGATATGATGTTAGAAATGGATCATATTTAGAAGACCAAGATGTCAGGTAATTGGGCCAGCCAAATAGCTCAGCAGATTAAAATGCCTGCTTAAGCAGATGCAGGGACTAGGAGTTCAATCCCTGGGCTTGCTGTGCTGGCCCCAGCCTCAGGGTGCACTGAGATGGTGATTGAGACTGGGCATGGTGGTGCATGCCAGTAATCCCAGCACTTGGGAGGCTGTACAGGAGAATCACTACAAGTCTGATCTACACAGTGAGACCCTGTAGACCCTGTCTTAAAAAAAAAATGTCAGGTACTCAAGCATGGGTTTTTTAAATTACACATTGCTGTCCTCAATGTGGTTGCTTAGATCGCAGCTATTAGCAAGCAGGGTTAGTCAAGGTGAAAATTCTACACATTAACTGCTGCATGGCTCCTTCCCATTAGGCCCACCAAAGTGGAATGAGTTGGCTCTCACCTAGATTTTTGAATGAAGCACTGAACCTGACTTGCCTCTCTGTGCAAACTTGCTTTATTTATAATTACTTGGAGCATTTAATACCTGCTGCATCTTCTGTTCCTAGAGTTGAGCAGGAAAATTCAAGAATGATTTGATAATAAAAGTTTACATACTGAGAAATCTGAAATTCCAAAGATTCTGAAGGATGTTGGATACAGCAGTAGTAGAAATTACTGTGATTGGAATGTAAGCTGCAACTTTCCTCATATTTCCTTTGTTTTAAATTTATCTGTGTTTCTCTTCAAGCGCAAAGGGCTCCTAATTGCCTGCCTGTGTCATGACCTGGACCACAGGGGCTTTAGTAACTCCTATCTACAGAAATTTGACCACCCGCTGGCAGCACTCTACTCCACTTCCACCATGGAGCAGCATCACTTCTCTCAGACCGTATCCATCCTGCAGGTGAGCCATTTGGCCCTGGGTAAGCCATAGACTTTTGGATGGAGGGCTCGTGGGCAGTAGCTACCCTTTGTGAGAAAAGGAGATCTTTACAGCTTGCTTTGAAAGCAGTAGCTGGTTATATTGGTAGTCATAATTTAGTAGTTAGGGAGTTTAGGATAAAGAATCTTTACAAAATGTTGAATATATACATTTTTTGCAATCACATTTGTTTTTTATATCAATGTTATATGACACTCTAAGGCAAAGTTTATTTCTCATACTTTAATTATATCATTGTCATATTCTTGAACCAAAACATGATAAATTGTAATTTTAAAAGCTTAAAGCTTTCAAGTGCATCGAAGTCCTCTTATCTTATTTTTTAAAATATTTTGTTGCTTTTAAGATTTTGGTGGTGATTGTTCTAGCTAATGGCAGTTCTCAGTGCAATACAAAGATGTAAGTGCTCCTTCTTCTTTAAAACTTTTTTCTCAAACTCACCAAACAAGGTGGCTATTAATGCTTAAATTCCATCACTGAGAATTTTTAAATTGTTTCTTGCCTCAAAGTGGAGAAAGAAAGTTTTGTAGTTCTTTTGATGATGTGCCTGAGGGCTCAGTGATACTGGTAGAAAGCCCTTAAGCTGTCAGTGTTGTGCAGGGACATTCTGGCAGTGACTGGCTGTGGGCAGGCTGGAGAGTAGAAAGCCTTTCATCACATGGCACAGTTGTTTGGTGCTGTGCTGTGCAGTCCTCCCTGTCAACACCAAGTACCATGGGTATGTTTTCCTCCCCTCCACTTTCCCAAAGCTTCTGCAGTACCTTCTTATTTGAGCTGACTATGCAAGCAGTTGGTAGTACTGCCTGCTCAGACCTTCTTAAAACCCAACAAAACTTCCTTATTTAGGTTTCAAGAAGGCAAATGACCAAATTACTGATGTGCAGGTGCTATTCTGATTGTCTGGTGGATAGCAGTTAAAGATATTTTAGATATGGAATTATTTTAGTCATTTTCAAACCACAAGCCCTTGGTAGCTTGAAGAATGCACTGGCTCATGGAATTGCTTTAATTCTTCTCCTTAAAGCAATAATTTTTTAAAAATTAAAATTTTCTTTTATTTTGAAGAGTAAAAACAAAAATAAGAAAGACAAAAAGACAGAAAAGGATAACATACAACAGTGCAGATGTTACAGATTTTCGAAACAAGAATAACTGATTGATGCAATATACATTTACAATCACATTTATAGTCATTTCTTTTCTAAGAGATGTATGTTTGGATGTGTTTGTACACACATGCATAGATACAAGAATGCATTGGAAATACAGCAGATGCTTGTGTGTACATATATCTAAAGTGCTTTGTGAAATAGATGAACATTATAGAACTTCAGGAAAGTTTACATCTATTTTGATCTCATT
The DNA here is from genome assembly GCF_000260255.1 of Octodon degus. NCBI lineage: Eukaryota > Metazoa > Chordata > Mammalia > Rodentia > Octodontidae > Octodon > Octodon degus. The sequence goes on along the minus strand of NW_004524837.1, from coordinate 164,354 downwards.
TGAAGATAGTTTTTTGTATAACTAGAAATATACACTTTAGACATTGAGATATAAAATTAGAACTCAACTTAGTTACTGTCCGTATTTTAAATGAATTCATTTATTTGACTATGAAAAAATTTCTAGCAATGTAATCTGTAAATGAGTTTTAAAAAGTTAAAATTAGTAATAATAACATTAATAATGAAAATGAAGACAGAAATCTAGAGACAGAGGAAAGGAAATGGGAGAGGAGAGAAAGGCAAATACCAAAGATGTGAGCTGTGTTACATACATGAATGTAACATGAAGATGGATATAAACTTCATGCATTGCAAACATGACTAACAAAATAATTTTTTAAAAAGCAAAAATACCTACCTGCCATACTGCCCTGCCCCCCCCGGGTGTGCTGAGCTGGCAAATGAGCTGGGTTGTGTGGGCGCATGCCTGTAATCCCAGCACTGGGGAGGCTGAAAACAGGAGGATCACTATGAGTCCATGCTGCAAAGTGAGACCCTGTGCCGAATACATAAATGGGGAAAAAAAAGAAAGAATGAAAAACTATTTTAAATATAATAGAATTAATTTTAAAATAGGCCAGAATTGCAATATATATTGTCTCCAGGTTGGATGAAAAGTAACTAAATGAAAATATAACTGCTACAACAGATGCTTTTACAGGTGGGCATGGAGAGGGTCCGTGGAAGACCTGTGCCAGTTGCCATCAAACATAAGGAAGGTTCAGGATGGTTTGCTGCAGTTTTGTAAGTTCACTGCAAAAGTTTGAGGATTATAGATCACTTCTGAGACATTCCTCATAGGGGACAGAATGATTGTCCCAAAATGATTGGGACAGAATAATAGGATCTTTTGGCAGTAAATCCAATTCAGACAGGTAAGCCATTGGCTTCCCGAGATACTACAGAGTGAGTTATGGTCACTGGTGAGAAGACAATAAGGACACATCTGCCCTGTGTAGAGAAAGGTGAAGTACCAAAACCAGGACAAGGTAGGCAGCTGGGAAGAAGCTCTGGGCTTTGCTGCACCAGAAGTTTAAAGGTGATTTGTAAATAGAATTGATTCTAAGCCTTTCAGGGGAGCTACAGCAGAGAAAAGTGTGCCAAGGTATCAATAACCTAAGTCACATGGGCATTTAGGAAACAGCTCCTTCATTTTTCAAAAGGAAGTTCCCTGAGCCCTTTTGCATCTATGCTGATCATACTTCATAGAGTGCTTGTTCACAGATTCCTCTGAAGTTCTATTCCAGAACAAACCTGTTTCTTAAGCACTTCTGCTTACCCATACCTGTTCACACTCTAGTAGGAAGAGAGGGATGAGCAAAGCAAACGCAAATCCCTACTTTCTTGCAGCACACAGTCTGAAGTAACCAGTGCCAGGCAGCTTCACCTTTCTGTGGACCTGGCTGTCCTCTGGGGTTCATACTCACACCTAAAGGACTCCCAGACTCTGTTGCATGAGCCTCATGTTCAGCAAGACTTCTGGGTCCAGCCATCTGAACTCTGCATCCACTATGGCCAATGCTGTACTCATTATTTTTCCCTGGATACTTATCTCATTTCTATCTCCTAGGGTGGCAACTTGTCACCCAAACTTCAAGGTTGGTGACCTTAAACTCACTGTTTTTCCTCCATTAGCTCCCTTCCCTCCAAAAAAATACCAAGTCCTGCCAATTTTATGTCTTATTAGAAGACACCTCCTGACTTGACCAGTTAATGAGATATTCCTGGGTAAGAGTAAAGCGTATAACTATTATTCATTAAAACGAGACAGAGCAATATATTGTTAAATAACGTCAGTGACTCTTATAACCTTTCTTTAGCTACGGAAGACTTTTTCTATTGCTGTCTTGATCTCTGCATATATTTTGTATCTTTGATGTCTCTGAGTGGCTGTGGATCTGAAAGTAGCCATCTTCACAGCCAGATAAAAGACATGCAGTTGTCTAGGCATGATGGTGCAAATTTTCAATGACAGTTCATTTGGGAGACTGAGGCAGAATGACTGCAAGTTTGAGGCTACCCTTGCCAGTTTAGAGAAGGTTTATCTCAAAATAAAATAAAACTAGGCTGCAGATGTAGCTCAGTGGTAGAGCACTTTGCTTGCCATATGCAAGGCCCTGTTTCCAGTATTGCCAGAAAAAGCTATAAAAAATATGTAATTCAGTACCCTATGTATCTGGGTGTGGTGGCACATGTCTCTAATCCCAGCACACGGGAGACTGAGGAAAGAGCATTGCCACGAGTTCAAGGCCAGCTTGTCCTAAATAATGAGTTGAAGGCCAGCTTGGACTACAGAGTGAGACCCTGTCTCAACAACAATAAAATACACTGTGTAATAGTGAGAAGTATTTCCTAACCAGGCATTAGCACACCTATTTGTAACTTGGTTGCTTTGAATCACAGCTTTGCTAGTTCAAGTGCCAACTTCTGTTATGACTGCCACTGTCACCTGCTGGATAGTTTGCACAGTCAATAAAATGCCACTGACAGAATCAGTATTACAGAATGGCAGTGTGTGAACAAATACATATTCAGTGCTCCCCTAACGTACCTGCTTAGTTCATGCAATAGAGGAGAGGGAGCACAGATAGCTCTCGCCTTTTCTTGGTCACAGTGAGGAGGATGCAGTGGACAGTTTTTTGTTAAGAAAGTATGGAAGGTTGAGTCCTGACTAAATTATGGGAAAGTGTAAAAGAAGCTATAAAAAGATAAACCTGCTTTCTTGTCTTTTGCTGAACTTCTTGCTAACTCTTTGAGTTGGATGTTGGGAATATTATCCTGGAGATTGAGGCCAGTCAGGGTGGACATTCAGAAGAAAGCATCTCCCACTGGGCACCAGTAGTGAATTTTCAACTGGCCTTGCCTTCTGCTGCAGCCTTCTGAGTGTTGCCATCTATTTGTCCTACCCCACACCCCATCCTGGCCATCACTGTGTGCCTGTTTCTCCTGCCTTTTCCCCTCATGTGCCAACAATTCTCCACCTTTGATGTCTCAAATTCATCCAAATCTATGCCTGAGAGAGTGACTCCCTTGTTTAAAGGTCCTTAGTGGTTCTCTATGGCCTTGTGAATAGATTCCTACTTGCATAATTAGTATCCAAAATACTAATAGAGTCTCTGCCTGCTAGAGGGCCAGAGCTCTTTCTATACTTCTGGAAATCTGAACCATTCTACACCTCCCTCCTGCAGCCAACTTTTATCTTTTAGGATTAGCCTGAGCATTACTTCCTCTGATAAAATCACTTTGTGGTGATTCCACATAGCTGGGAAGCAGCCTTGTACCCTTTCTCCATGGCTTCTGAGTACCTCAAGCCTAAGTACATCTTCTTGTTTTCTTTTTAACTTTGAAATTTTCTGCTTATGTTCTTGGCTTTATGCCTCCTCAGCAGTGGACGTTGGTGAAGACAGTGAAAAGACTCGAAAGAACAAATCATGTTTAGAAGCAAGTGAGTAGCTCGGTTTCCTTGGGACAGCTGAATATGTGGGTGGCTCAAGTGGTGGAAGGCATGTGTGAAACCTCTAACTAAGGAGATCTTTTTGTGTGGGCAGTGACATAACAGGAAAGTAGAGAACTTTCTTACTTAAAATGTCTGTATTTATAGTGATTGTGATAGAATAGTTATTATTGAAAGAAAAAATCTTTTTAGTCCATATCGTAATGAGATATTAATGATCATCTTGAATATGAAAACTCCATTTTTTATTTTTTGTTTTTATATGAATAGCCCATATTAAGTAATTATAAATCAAGTTGTAGGAAATAGACAAGTTAAAAATTATTCTCAAACAAAAGAAATTATTTTCATTATTAAAACAAGTTTCTTCCATTAATCTTCTTTTTTCTTTTAATGTCTTTATTTTTAAAGAGACTACAAAATAGTATTAAAACAGAAAAATTACAGGTGATACAGAATTTCATTTAACAAAGCAACATGAATTTCACAGTATTTGTTGTAATTCATAGTGTTTCTTCCAACCCTTTATTCATATTACCAGATATATGCATGCAAAATTGGAAGAATAAAAAAGAAAACAAACAAATATGTAGGAAATTAAGAAGTGAAAAAGGACATACATTTGAAAAAGGGAGACAAAAAAAAATGGAGTTTTAACTGCTTCCTTCTGTTGATCAGCAGAAATCCACAGGACAGTTGTCCAAACCATCTGCTTACATACCTAGATAAATCTCTTTCCCCGACTCCCTCTCCTGTCCTTCTCCTTATCTCAGTAGCTCTTTCCTTTTGAATAACTTCACTCCTTTTTCCCAGTATCTATTTTACCCTTCAGATTCCATTTTCTCATTCTCACACTAAGGAGATGATACAATGTTTGCACAGGCAGGTCTGATTTATTTCATTTAAGAATATGGTCTCTAGTTGTATACATTTACTGACAAAAGGCTCAAATTTATCCCATTTTATAGCTGAATAATATTCCATTGTGTAAAATTACATCTTCTTTATCCATTCATCAGTTGATGGACATCTGGGTTGTTTCCAGGATTTAGCTGTGACAATTTGTGCTGCTATAAACATGGATCCACATATATAGCTATGGTATGAGGTTTTCAATTCTGGAAAAATACCCAGGAAGAGAATTGCTGGCTTGAATGGGACCTCCAATTCTAGTTTTTTGAGGATCTCCGCACTAATTTCCACAGTGGTTGTACCAGTGTGCTCTCCCCATAACAATGGAGAAGGGTTCCTTTTCCCCCACAGCCCCTCTAGCATTTGTTATTGGCTGACTTCTTGATGTTTGCCATTCTTTCTGGAGTGAGATGGAATCTCAGTGTTGTTCTCATTTTCATTTCTTGAATGAGCAATGATGTTGAACTTTTTTTTAATACATTTGCTTGTCATTTATATTTCTTCATCTGAGAAGTATATATTCATCTCAGATGCCCATTTTTTAATTGGGCCTTTGAATTGGGGGGCCTGATTTTTTTAAAAAAAAAACTTTATATGTTCTAGATAGAAGGCCTTTGTTGGAGGGACAGTCATGAATTTCTTAAGTTGTTCATAGTCATAGAAGGATCTGATCTCACCATTAAATTTGATAGATAGTTTTGTAGGGTACATCAATCTGGATCAGAAGTTATTTTCTTTCAGGACCTGAAATACTTCACTTCAAGCTTTTCTTGATTTGATGATTTGTGTTGAGAAATCTGCCACGATTCTGATGGGCTTTCTATTATAGATGATTTCTTCTCTTTAGCAGCTTTCAATATTCTATTCTTTTGCTGAATTTCTGAGATCTTTATTATTGTGTGTCTGGGTACAGATTTATTGTGATTCTGGCTGTGTGGAGTTCTATATGCCTCGCTTATTTGTATGTCAGTTTCTTTTCTCATGTTTGGAAAATTTTCTGCTGGTACTTCTGCAAATAGACTTTTTATGTCATTTGTACTGTCTCCTGATGTTTCATTGACATCTATTATTCTTATATTATTTTTCTTTGTGTTCTCTTGCAGCTGCTGAATTGTTATTTTCTGATTCCTAGTGAGTTTTAAGAGACCTTACCTTTCATGTTCAGTAGCTGCACTACTGTCTTTGGGGTCTGAAAGTCTTATCTTCAGTTTCTTTCTTTCTTTTTTTTTTTTTCCAGTTTGTGACCAATTCAGTACCTGCTGGGGATGGTGCTGGCACAGTATGTGGTGCTGGGGATCAAGCCATAGACCCTGCTCTTGCCAAAGGTTGCCTAAGCAGGCGTTTTAGTCTGCTGAGCTATCTCACTGGCCCTATCTCGAACAGTTTTGCCTCCTTTCAATGGAGTTCTTAATTTCCTGTATATCTGTTTGAATGTTTCATGCATTCTATTTCTTTCCTGTATTGTTCATTCATTGTTTCTCCATCATTTTTTACCTCTAATTTTTATCTATGTCTTCTTTAGCTGTGCTGAGCAATTTTTTCAATGATTGTCATTTCTTTTTCTTTTCCTTTTCCTTTTTGTATTTAGGACAGGGTGTTCAGGGTGTACGGGGTCTCACTGCATAGATCGGACTCGTAGTAATCCTGCTGTTTACAACCTCCCAGGTGCTGGGGTTACAGGTGTGCACGACCACTCCCAGTCTCAATTGCTGTCTCTGTGCACCCTGGGGGTGGGGGCCAGCATGGCAATCATTTCTTTTTTGACTTCAGTAATTATTTCTGATTTTATTTCTTTGATAGCCTGATGGACTTAATTCTTTACGTGCTATCGTTTCAGAAATTTCAGGTATATGATTTCCAAGTTCTTGTGTGTCTTTGTTTCTTGGATTTGTTCTGGGTGGGCTGAAGGATTGAGATTGCCTTTTGCTCCTGCATTTTGGCATTTTTGAAGCGTCTTTTAATCACCCTGACTTAGCAGTGGTGGGAGAGTGGTGAGGCATGTGTCAGTAAGGTTTCTGCTACAGTGGGGAACAGGGGAGGACTCACCAAGGATCTCACTATTAGCAGAGGTAACTGGCTAATACTCAACAAAGTTTCAGTGTAGGTGGTGGGTGTTGGCCAGATTCACCAGGATTCCATGGGCTACCTACAATCTTCCTAAGTTCGTAAAAGGTTGGACCTGTACTAGCACAAGCTGCATGCCTGCACCTGGGACTAAGTGTCAAAGCTTGCCAGTCCCAAAGGACACACAGGGTCCTCCAAAGTTCTATTCCATTAATCTTAAATTACCTGATGCTGGTAATTTGAAACCTGATAATCTGGTTTTAAATGGTTGTGTATATACTCAAAATCTTAGGATTCCGAAACTTGTTTTTTTTTTTTTTTTTTTTTTTTTTTTCAAATCAAATTGGTAGGACAGTTTCAATAATTAACACATTGCATACATTCCTCCCAGTGGTTAATTGCTGTACAAGATGTGGACATGATATCCTATCTACAAACACCATTAGAACAAATCACTCTATTCATTAAGAGAATGTAACTATATATCTATCCTAACCACTTTGAATACACAGATACAAAAATGGACATTCATCTGTATACCCTTTTATTGTTAAGTTCCGTTATTTGAATATTACACATTTGCTAACTCAGCAAAATAATCCAAAAGAGTTCAGTAGTCCATAATAGTATTGGGTCTTCCACTTCACTGGCAATGTCAGAAATTGTTGACCTGAGTCCCCTACAGCTCAACATAACAGCATGGCTTTACTTCTTATATTTTGTTTTTATACTTTTCTGCTGGGTGGGTAAGACCAAAGTAAAGCAGGACGTATGCAACAAGAGTTGTAGCTTTTGGGTCTGAGAAGGTCAGTCAAATGCCCTCAGGATTTATTCTGAGATCCTGTACCTCAGATTGTTTGTCAGTGTCAGCCATGTGGATGAGTCACAGCCATTGCTTGGCCAATGTGCTCTCTGTGAAAGCCTGAGAGAATGTTTTCTCTCCATGTGACTCTCCTTAGGCACACTCTACATCATCGATCACTTTCCTCTTTGGCCCCATAATCTCCTTGATCAGAAAATTTGGGACACTACTGAGGAACATGACCCTACAGTACAAGTTCTCATATGTCCTGAGTCTTAATTGACCTTGGAAGGCTAGGGCCAAAACATTGGCTTTCCTTGCAGCACTCCTTTTCATCTAATTTTGGTCTGCAAACTTAGGTTGTTAACCATCCAGAAGACAAGCTTATTGTCATTACCATACAACCTAGGCTGTTAAGCTTAACCTCACTATATGTCTGCATATCAAACATCTTAGGCATAACATGGAACAGGTATTTTCAACGAAGTATTGATATGTTGAACTTTAAATCCCTACAGAATACGATAAAAAAATTTAAAAATTAGAATATATTTTAAAAATAGGCATAAACAATTATATACTTCTTCTGTTTACACATAAGTCCAAAAATCTCACCATATACAACCTTGAAGCAAGACAGTCCCACCCACAGTATTCCTTTTCCTGTCTTTTGCTTTATTCCCTACCCGCTTCTTTTTAAACAACCATCTACCTGAGAGACTTAATAGCAGCAACTGGCATGTCATGACAAGCAGCCCGTATTCAGAAGACGAGAATGACAGGCACTCTAAACATGAAATTACTATTACAGATTACCATCTGCAGTGCAGTTGCTTAGTTCACAGGTATCAGTATATATAGTTAGTCAGGGTGAGAATCTTTCC
>NW_004524837.1:154035-155625 GCF_000260255.1 Octodon degus | reverse complement strand
AGAGGAATAGCTGGTTTAAAGGGGATTTCCAGTCCAACTTTTCTAAGGAGTCTCCCTACTGATTTCCATAATGGTTGCACCAGTCTACATTCCCACCAGCAGAGGAGAAATGTTCCTTTTTCCCCACAGCTTCTCCAACATTTGTTGTTGGGTGCTTTCTTTATGATAGCCATTCTTTCTGGGGTGAGATGATATCCCAATGTTTTAATTTGCATTTCGTGGATGGCTAGTGATGTGGAGCATTTTTTTATATATTTATTCACTTCTTTAATTTCTTCTTCTGAGAATCGTATGTTCATCTCAGATGCCTATTTCTGGATTGGGGCTTTAAATTTTGGGGCTCTAGTGTTTTTTAGTTCTTTATAAATTCTAGAGAGCAGACCTTTGTCTAAGTACTTATTTGTCATGATTTTTTCCAAATTTGTGCGTTGACTTTTCACTTTGTTGGTAATTTCTTTTGACATGAAAAAACTTCTCAGTAAGAGCAAGTCCCAGTTGTTAATTCTTTCATCTGTTTCCGATGAGATTTGATTTCTGTTCATGAACTCTTTGCCTACCCTTATGTCTTCTTGGTCGCTTTCTTGGCCTTTGTAGCATTGGGCTTCGCGGCCTTGGGTTTAGAAGCTTTAGGCTTAGCCGCTTTAGGCTTCACAGCTTTCGGCTTTGCGGGGCTCTTTGCAGTCTTTTTGGGCTTAGCGGCAGGCTTCGCTTTCTTTGGGCTTTTGGCTACCTTCTTGACGTTGGCCCCCGCGGGCTTCTTGGCCTTCTTTGGGGTCTTCTTAACGACTTTCTTGGTGCCTGAAGCCTTCTTGGGTTTTTTCGGGGTGGCTCCCGCGGGCTTCTTCGGCTTAGCCTCGCCCGCCTTCTTGGCCTTGGGCTTGGCCTCCCAGGGAGCCGCCTTCTTGTTGAGCTTGAAGGAGCCGGAGGTGCCGGTGCTCTTGGTCTGCACCAGCGTACCCTTGCTCACCAGGCTCTTCAGCCTCAGTTTGATGCGGCTGTTGTTCTTTTCCACGTCGTACCCGCCGGCAGCCAGCGCCTTTTTGAGCCTGGCTAGGGAGAGTCCGTTGTGCTCCTTGGAGGCGACCACAGCCTTGGTGATGAGCTCAGACACCAGCGGCCCGGCAGCCTAGCGCTTCGCTGCGCTGGCCCCCTTCTTGGTGGCCTTCTTCTTGGCTGGGGACTTCTCCACTGGAGCCAGCACTGCCATCTCAGCGGGAGCGGTTTCAGACATAGTGGCAGGGAAACTGAGTGCAACTACAAGCTTCCTACCCTTATGTCTTGAAGAATTCCTTCTACTCACTCTTGCAGGAGATTTAGCATTTCTGTTTTAATGTTTAGATCTTTAATCCATTTTGACTTTAGTTTAGTGCATGGTGAGAGACCCGGGTCAAATTTGAGTTTTTGGCATGTAGAGAGCCAGTTTTTCCACCACCATTTGTTAAAGAGGCTATCTTTCCTCCAGAGAGTATGTCTGGCCCCTTTGTCAAAGATAAGGTGACTGAGTGTGTTCTTAGGGGCTTCAGTGTCTTCTAATCTATTCCATTGATCTTCAGGTCTATTTTGTTGCCAGTGCCATGCTGATTTTATCAC
>NW_004524837.1:125725-148400 GCF_000260255.1 Octodon degus | reverse complement strand
TCATTTTGTGTAGCACTGTCTTCTGTCCTTTGTTGTAGATCTTTGTTGCAGTTATAACCTTAGCACGTACTGAAGTTCAGGTGCAGATCTACAAATTTTGTATTTTTCCAGCTGTGCCTGTCTTGGGTTTGGCTGCTGTGCTCAGCTCGTTCCTGCTGCTGCCCTTAGGGGTGAACCTGTTGTGCCCCTCTGGCAAGATTTTCTGCTCCTGGACTAGCTGGGTGGTTCTATCCTCTATACACTCTGCAGGGATTTCAGCTGCAGGGTTTTACCCCAGGCCTGTATGCCAGGCCTGAGCTGAGCCTAGAGGGGACAAGTAGGGGGGAGAGGCAGCTCTTCCACACACTCACCAGGCCTGGGCTAGGACTAGGTCTGGGGGTTCCCGGAATGTGGCAGAAATTCGCACTTGGCAGGCAAGGTGGGGGAGGTGCTGCGGAGTGGTGGGGGTCTTCCCAAGGTGGTGGAAGAGGGTCTCACCCATGCTGCACCTGGGCTGGGACCAGTAGTTTGTCCCACCAGCACAGGGTAGCTGGAAGTTCTCCCAGCCCTGGGCTAGGACCGGGTCAGGGGGCTCCCGAATGCAGCAGAAATTCCTACTGGGTGGGCAGGGTGGGGGAGGTGCTGCAAAGTAATGGGGGGCATCCCAAGGGGGTGGAATAGGGTCTACCCACGCTGTGCCTGGGCTGGGACCAGTAGTAGGTACTGCCGGCGCAGGACAGCCAGAAGCTCTCCCACACACTCATGAGGCCTGGGCTAGGACTGGATCTGGGGGTTCCCGGAACATGCCAGAAATTCCTACTAGGCAGGCTGTGTGGGGGAGGTGCTGCGGAGTCTCAGAAACTTTTTCATTACTCTTTATAGCACTATTATTTCTATGAATTAGCTAGAATTTTTCCTATTTCTCTGTAACACATAGAATTTAGTATTCTCTGCTTCAATTATAACAAAATTTTTATTATGTCAATATTACAGTTAGTTACTAATAGCCTAAAGTGAATGACACAGAAGCTGACTTAAATCCTTGTGCTATGGTTTATGTCTATTTGTCCCCCCCAAAGCCTCATGCAGTCATGGAGAAACTTCAACAGTTTGTGGATTGATTTTTTTTTTTATTAGTTTTATTGAGAAACAAATAGCAATGGGACAGTTTCAAAACCGATTAGTAGGGCTGTTTCAATAATTAATACATTGCATATTATTGTCTTCATAGTGGTTATTCATTCATAGTACAAGATGCAGATGTGATATCCTGTCCAAACACTTTTAGTACAAATCTTTCTTTTCATTGAATTAAGAGAAAGTAGCTGTGTATCTATCCTATTTTGTATATACAGATACAAAATGGTACTTTATTTTTATCCCCCTTTTTATTTAGCTTTGTCAGAGAGAGGTATTCCATTGCCATTTAAATATTGTTGGTGCATGAATTCAGCAAAATAATCCAATACAGCCCAGTAGTCCACAATAGTAGTGGGTTATCTGTAGGACTGGCAATGTCAGAAGTTGTTGACTTGAGCCTTTTACAGCTCAGCATATTAATATAGCTTTACTTTTTATATCTTGTTTTTATACTTTTCTACTGGATGGTTAAGAGCAAGATAAAGCAATACCTATATAACAAGAAATATAACTTCAGTATCTGACAAGGTCAGTCAAATCTCCTCAGGATTTACCCTGAAACCCATTGTCAGTATCAGCCATGTGGATGAGTCACAGCCATTACTTGACCAATTTGCTTTCTGTGATAGCCTGAGAGAATGTTTTCTTTTCATGTGACTCTCCTTAGGCACACTCTACATCATTGATCACTTTCCTCTGTGGACCCATAATCTCCTTGATCAGAAAATTTGGGACCCCATTGAGTTACAGGATGTTACAGTACAGTTTCTCCTTTCTCCTGAGTCCTCACTGACCTTGAAAGGCTAGGGCCAAAATGTTGACTGTCCTTGCAGCCCTTCTTTTTCTCTAATTTTTGATCTGCAGACTTAAGTTTTTAATCCTCCAGAAGAGAAGCTTAATGATATTATTACCCTATAACATAGACAGTTGAGCTTAACCTCACAATCTGACTGAATATCAAAATCTTAGACATAACATGGAACAGGTAGCTGGGATAATTGGTGTGATTGCTGCACTCCCCCTAGGGTGGATAATCTGCATACAAATGTGAGGTGGGGAAAGAGGTTAGCTAGCTGCACAACCATGACTCTTCCCTTGCTCTTTGATGTTTTCCATCTCCATGAATGGCTGCTCTCTGCCATTGCCCCTCTGCCTTGGAACCAGCCAAGTATGCACTGAAACTTCCACTTACTGTGAGCTAAATTAACCTTTCCTCCCTTAATTTTGGGTGTTGGGATATTTTGTTCCAGCAGTGAGAGAAAAGTAACCAATATACCTTGCTTGTCTGACAATGTTTTCTAAACAGAAATTGGTCTTTGGGCATCAAAATCAGTTTGGGATATATCTGTTTTTTTGTTTTGTTTTATTTTGTTTTTTTGTGGAACCGGGGATTGAACTCAGGTCCTTGCGCTTGCCAGGGAAGTACTTATTCCACTGAGCCATCTCCCCGGCCCTGATATATCTGTTTTCTTCATTCACTTTTCCTTCCTTCTTTCCCTTAACTCTTACTGCCAAAGTGATACATATAGTTTGTGTTATCGTCATTTTATCAGGTATTGGGTCCTTGCCATGAAGCAGAAACCTGAGTGTTTTTACATTTTAATTTTTTTTTATTTCTCATAGTATCCCTATGAGGTATTTTATTCATTTCCATTTTATATATATGAATAATCATCAAAAAAGTTAAGAATCTTGTCCATTTGTCATACAGTAAGTAAGTGGCCAAAAAGATTAAAAACCAGAAATATTTGACTCCAAAGCTTTTGCTTTTAATTACATTATTGCAGTGCTTCCTAGTTTGTGGTTTGATTCACTAGATGATCAAATATTATATGTCTCAAAGTATTATATGTCTCATAAAAGCACTGTTACTGTGAATGAGTAGTCTAACAGCTGTATCAATGACTTCACCCTTGTCAACCCAAAGATGTGTATAATGCAGTCAGTACCTGTGGCTTCGTAGAGTGGTGATTTTCAGCACTTAAGACAGGATGCTGGGACCTAGACCTGGCTGTTCTGAGGAAAAGAAGTCTGCATATCAGATACCTTCCATCAGAATCTCTTTTACCACATTGAGCAACATAGAGTCAGGGGAATTTTTAAAAATAATCCATAATAATAGTTTTACTTTATGAAAACAAGATTCATCAGTGTTTTCTTCCTCCCCTGGTTCTGAGCTATGTTAGCCCACACTCTTTCCTCAGGGACTGCTTTGAAGTATACACCTCATTTCACCATCTAAAATTATCAATGGCTTCTTTTTACCCTGGTGATATTTTACCAAAATTCTCATTTTTTTTCTCTGTTCAATTTGCTTTGGTTGTGTGGAGGGTTTTATAGTTCTTACTAGCTAGTCTAGATCCTGTGGTCTCAGCTACTCCTCTGCCTTCTCCATGTACTTTCATGGTAGGGACTTCACTGAACAAAAGCCTCCCATATCTTCTGTAGGCCTGGGTTTAATTCATTAGTATAGTCCATGCCACTTTATTTTAATTGAGTGCTGGTAACCTCATTTATTCCACTCAACTAAGGACTCTTTAAAAAGGAGCTTTCAGTGCTTAGGACCTTGAATATAGTGGATACTAAACTGTTAATGTCCTATAAAGCACTATACACTAAATTTCTGCTAAAAAGTAAGGACATGTGCTGTACTTTTTACTTGTGGGAGACACAGCTGTGGCAGGAAGTGTTTCCCTAATGTTCCAGCATGACTGAAATATTAAGAACACTTAGAATTTCACTGGCTGAGTGCTGGGAGTAGCCTTCAGGATCCTGCATTCAAGTGTGCCCCTAGTTAAGCTCTCAGTATCAGCCAATTTCAGTATATCTGCTACCTTTTCTCAGATCTCAGATACTTAGAACACTTACAGACATCTAGTCATGTTTTCTCACAGGGACATAAATTATGTTCTGTACACCTATGTTGGTATTTGGAACTATTACTGGATATAAAAAGTCTTCTATTTTCATTTTTGATTTACATGAAATAGGGTTAATGAATTAACATTAAATGTGTGACCTGGGATTAATAATAATAGATTTGTCAATTGGTATATAAAAGATTGGATCATTTAGAAGTTTACATTGTATATTAACTAATGTGAAACTCAATTTTTAAAAGGTTGCCTTTATTTCCCTTACTTGCTTTCATTTTTTGGCAGAAGCAAAATACTAGATTCTCTTTAGAAGATGACATTATTATTATTTATTTGTTCCATTTACTCTTGCAAAACATTAAAGGAGGCAATAAAAGGTTTCTCATAAAAACTTTTCCTTACAAAGTCTCTTTACTGAACATTTTTGCCTAATTTTCTCTAATATGAAAGAATAATAAAGCACCAGACACTTTAGTACATGTAGTCCAACTACTCTGAAGTTTGAGGTAGATAAATCACAAGTCCAAGGCCAGCCTATCTCAAAAAAAAAAAAAAAAAAAAAGTGAAAAGATTCAGTTCCGAGAACCAAAATAAAAAGAAGGAAGGGAGGTAAGGAGGATGGAAGGAAAGAGATAATTTTGTAAACTGAAAATGAAGTCATAGGCTTAAAAGTGTTTGGTAGTCTGTAGACCATCCTATATGCATAAGGACTTACCTTTAGAATTGTTAGGGAAAATGATCAAGGAGAACTGCGTCCATTTGCTGTTATCATAAGGAAATTTTCAATATTTAGAAGTTCTAAATAGAAAGATTCTAATAACAACCAAAGGTACATATGTATCTTCATTTCAAAGGTGAAACAGTGGCTTTGCAAGATGTCCAATAATGAAAATGAAATCACTAAAAATAATTGATGTATCCAAAAATTGAATATATCTTAATTATTTCACTCTTTTTAGGGGCTTTTTTTTTTTTTTTTTTTTTTTTGCATTTAGTACAGGGTCTTCAGGTTCCCACTACAAAGATTGGACTCCTAGTGATCCTCCTATTTTCAGCTGCCCAAGCACTGGGATTACAGGCCTGCACCACCACACTCAGTCTCAATTGCTGTTTTAGCACACACCAGGGGTGGGGCCAGCATGGCAGGTCAGGGATTGAACCCCCGGCCCCTGCATCTGCCTAAGCAGGTGCTTTAATCTGCCGAGCTGTCTGACTTGCCCAACTCTTCTTAGTTTGAACAAAAACTTCTGTATAAAAAACCAAACAAACCAAAAAAACCTCTTTAAATTCTTAAGATTTTCAAAAGAAGAAATTGTAATTTTTTTTAAAATAAGGCAGGGTGATGCATACCTGTTATCCAAGCTATTCAGGAGCCTGAGGCAGAACAAACTTTGAGACAAGACCCTGTCTCAAACAAATAAAGGGCTATAGTTGTTGTTTAATGAAAAATACAGGCACTAAATCCCGAGTACCTCAAAAAGAAAAAAAGATTAAGTTTCATAGATGAAATAATTCAGAGATAATGGAATACAAGTCAGGAATACTTTATTCTTTTTTTTTTTTTTTTTTTTTTTTTTTTTTTTTTTTTTTTTTTTTTTTTTTTTGTAGAACCAGGAATTGAACTCAGGCCCTTGTGCTTGTCAGGGAAGCGCTTATTCCACTGAGCCATCTCCCTGGCTCAGGAATACTTTATTCTTAACGAAGGCATTTCCAGCTTTTCTAGAGAATAAAAACAAGAGGGCCTATAATTGTTACACTGTTAGTTATTTATGTATGCGTAAGCCTGTAGTTTTTATATAGAGACATATGTTGTTTCCTGTAAGAAGTATTTTTTTGCCAGGGAGATGGCTCAATGGAATAAGCGCTTCCCTGGCAAGCACAAAGGTCTGAGTTCAATCCCCAGTTCCGGAAAAAAAAAAAAAGTGTTGTTTCCTATAAGAAGTATTTTTAGTCTGTCTGAATGAACATTTGAGATTGTGAGATATTTTTCTCTATGAAACATAAAATAGTTTATGGTTTGTGATACAATCTGATGTTGTTAAGGTGATAGATGTTTTTCTAATCCCACTTCCAATATAATATACAAAACTTTTTTGTCTTGAAAGATAGTCTTTTAACTTAAATATTTTATATTTTTCAGTCTTGTAGCTCTAATAGATATTTAAAGAACTTTATGTATTTAAGTCACTGGCATTTCATAATAGCAAATGTTCTTTCCTTTGTTAAAATAAGTTAAGTGGGAGACTTATTGTTGGTATAGTTTAAAAACAAACCAAAATATTATTTCCAGTACAATCATTTAAGCTATTTTGTCATCTCCCAAAACTAGTCATTAATGGGCCAAGTGGCATTGCTGACCATACGGAATCAAACACCTGAAAATAGTGTGACACTAGAGCTTGAGGCTTGCTACTGGTGGCTGTCTTTATATTTTTCCGTAGTTGGAAGGGCACAACATCTTCTCCGCCCTGAGCTCCAGTGAGTACGAGCAGGTGCTGGAGATCATCCGAAAAGCCATCATCGCCACGGATCTTGCTTTGTACTTTGGAAACAGGAAACAGTTGGAAGAATTGTACCAGACCGGATCGCTAAATCTTCTTAATCAGTCACATAGGTAAAAATAGCTTTACCAACTTTAGAAGTCCAATAATTTGTTATATGGAATAAACTGATAACTAAAAATGGAATGTAATTTGACATGGATTTGTCCTGGTAGAACAAATGTAGAACTAATGCTTTACTGTTCTATTTGCATTTTTGTTTATATTTATTTTGGTCATTTCATTTCTTAGCAAAATTTCTGGAAGTGCGCTGTACAGATAATTAAAATGCTAACCAGAATGTAAAGTACTTACACAGAAACAAGTACCTTTAAACTAAGAGGTCCTTGTTTGATTGACAATTTATTGAAGTCTAGGATTTGGCTGTCAGTCTCAAACCCCAAAGTACATGAAAGTGGATTCACTTTTCATAATCCATATCCTGCTCTCCAAGATAATGTCGTTGATCTATAAAACTGAAATTCCATTTTGTTAATCTACAAAAAATATATTGCATCACAAATATTAGAATATTGGCCTTATGTGGTCAGAATCACTTAGGAAGCTAAGTGATTAGCTGAGTAGCAACTGAGTAAAGGTTGTTCAAAAACATTGCGTCAGATAAAAGAGAATTGGGGCAAATGTTCTAATAGCATCAGGCTAAATTAGTCTGATGACTTTATTTCTGACACTGAGCCTGGCCTAGTGGATTCAGAGCTATACCAGGTGTGTTCATGCTGACCTTGATCTCCTATGTTTTGACCCTGGATACCATCTTTGGATGACCCTGCGCCACCTCGCCATGACAGTTCTTAGGTTGTTAGCACCGGTGTTCACTGCTGCGATTCTCCTGTACTGGTAGAGCTTGACCAGTATTTGTCTTTAGGTTTGTGAACATTCATTTACTTTGCCAGTCTGTTCTTTAGGTGCTTTGCATATCTTCTCTGTGATCTATTAACTACTAAAACTCTAGTGGACTGTCTGTTTTCAAGTTCTTGGAAGAAATTTTCTCAGATATGCAAACATAAAACATTGGTTTTACAAGTAAATACTGATATCTAATAAAGTTTCCCTCATTGAGAGTAAATATAGTTTGTATAATGGTAGTGACTTTGATTACATAGCAGTTATTTGTGATTCATTTTGCTTTCAAATATACATATACCCAGATTTTGTGGAGCTTGAAATTCACACAGTATTAAGAACAGTTTTTAAGAAAACTGATACATCTTATTTTCATGCAAAGAAGGGCCCCTCCTAGGACGCAAGGTCTGTAGGTGCTGTGGCACACTTTCCTCTGCCTGAGATCCTAGAGAGAATTAAGGCCTGCAGCATTCTTGTCTCCAACAGATTGTGTTAAAATCTGTACAAACAGGTGTTTGCTCACAGTTCTGTTTTTTAAAGAGCAGTTGTAAGATTAGAGATAGCCTTCGTGAAATACGTCTTGGCTTCCTGAAACCATGTGCTTCCTTTTTCGCTCTTGAATATATTCTTTGTATCTAAGTGATTACAATAATTATAATTAGAGAATAGAAAATTTAAATACCTAATTGCAAAGAATATTATATAAGGTGTGTAATACATATGTATTTGTGTGTTACTTCTGTGTGATAATTATACATATATATTGACATGTGGCTAATATTTTATACTTCATAATTTTAAAAGTAATGCTGGTTTTGACAACTCAATGTAGAGATGTACACAAGAAAAATGGTGATATGCACTTCTTTAAAACTACTGATTATATATTGAAATATATCAGGAATTTCTGTATGTTCAAAGACATGTGGATATACAATACATAGTTTATATAAACCCATATACATTTAGTACAAGACACATGTTCCTTTAAAGAGTTGATTAAAGGCTTACTACACTTCCCATTGATAACCAGCACTTTTAGAATTTTGCTTTTTAAGCAGCTCTTTAATAAGTCTTGATTACAATGTTCTTCCTGCTAATATTTCAACAAAACAAATAGAATATATCACTAGAAATTGCTGTACATATTAAATTTTTAAAAAAATTTTAGAAATTCACCCACTTCCTATGGGTGAAAGATATTTATTAATTTTGTGATTTTTCTGACTATTTACTGTACTGAGCATATATTTCTGTTTGCTTACTGTTTATCATTCCTACTTCTGTGTTTACACTATTGCTTATATTTTGTTGGATCATTTATTTTTCAGTAAATCATTTTACATTCTCTATTTTTGTTAAGAATATTAAAATTTTCTGCATTATATGTACTTTTTTTGTGGTACCAGGGATCGAACTCAAGACATTGTGCTTGCCAGGCAAGCACTTATTCCACTGAGCTAACTCCCCGGCCCCTATAGGTACTTTCTCTTAAGGTTACTTCTGAAAGCATTGCACAGATTTCCTTTTCTCTTTCACACCAAACCCAGAACTGTCAGGCATTCTAGGTGAGCGCTCTGCCTCTGCACCAGTTCTTTTGTGTAGAAAGAAACTTACCTTCATGAAGCCAAGTTGATCATCATTTGTTTTAATTAAATCTCATAGTAATATAGTCTACAACTTTTTTTTGCATTTTTTACAGTTTGAACCTTTATTCAGATCTTAATTCTTCTACAGTTATGTTTTTATGTGACTATTTCTTCCTGATAGTTGAATCAGTACCATTTAGGAGTGACCCATTTTTCCACTTAATTAAATTCATTAAGATTTTATGTCTACCTGGATAACTTTTTCAACTCCATAAGAAATTTACTGGTAATTGTCTAATCTCTACTATAGGTATGCTCTTTTGATTACTATAAGTCTTCCACTTAAGTTCCAAAAATCCATGCATATTATCACTTAGGAAATATATATTTTAAATTTTCATATGAAAATTTTCAAACTCATCTAAACAATAGAAATAATCAAATATATGTCAAACTACCTAGATTCAAAAGTTATGGGGCTGGGGATTTGGCTCAGTGGTAGACTGCTTGCCTAGCAAGCTGGAAGCCCTGGGTTTGGTCCTTGACACCAAAAACAAAAAATTAAAAAAAAAAACCCTTCCCTAAAAACAATTTAACCAAAAAATACAGTAAAATTGAAAGTAATTAACATTTTACCATGTATTGTATCATTTTTTGGCTGGGCCATTTGAAGTAAATTATCAGATATTGACTGTCACTTCCTTTATCATGACTATTTAAAAAGACAGTCTGCTTGATATTTATCAATCAGTAATATTCATATTGGCTTTTTAATTGCAGTTATAGTACATCTATTTTTTCACTTAAAAAGGAAAATATATTGCTTATCTAATAACATGGTATGACTTTATAGTCATGAATAAAATTTTGCAATTTGTTTACAGCTCTTGCATAGCTTTTTTAATAAAATTATGTGGGTTACATTATGCTTTTTATCACTTGTAAATTTAGTTTTCCCATCTATAACTGGAAGTAAAATCCAGTGTAAGTAAAGTTATATATTTTTCTATGGTTGTCATACTTTTCCTTATTTAATAAGCTTTACTATGTCATTTTATACATATCAAAATATTTTTAGGGGCCAGGGAGATAGCTCAGTAGAATAAGCGCTTACTTGGCAAGCGTAGGGGCCTGAGTTCAATCCTTTGCTCCACCAAAAAGAAAGAAAGAAAGAAAGATTTAATAATAAGCAGTACCATGGCCACTTAAAACAAAAATATTTTTAGGTTTCATGTTCTACTTCTTCTTTCACCCATTCATTATTGCCTCCAGACCACTGTAATAAAGGTCTGTCACAGGAGTGGCACAGAGCAACAGAAATGTGTTCTGTCTTTGTTTTTGTAGCCATAGCTCGCTCTTTCTTTCTTTCTTTCTTTCTTTCTTTCTTTCTTTCTTTCTTTCTTTCTTTCTTTCTTTCTTTCTTTTTGTATTTAGGACTGGGTGTTCAGGGTCTCACTGTGTAGATCAGACTCATAGTGATCCTTCTGTTTATAGCCTCCCAAGTGCTGGGATTACAGGCACATGCCACCACACCCAGTCTCAACCACCATCTCAGTGTGTCCCAGGGGAAGGGCTAGCACTGCAGGCCCAGGAATCAACTCCTGGACTCTGTCTTTGTTTTAGACCCAGAGGTCTGATGTCGAGATTCCAGCAAGACTACCTCCTTCTGGAGGGTTGGTGGTCGCATGCTTGTCCTCTCACAGATCTCTGTGTGCTCACGTGCAGTTCTTCTTTCTCTGTCTCTTTTTTACCTCACCAAGGGACATTGGTCACAGACTGAGGGATTTCCCTTTGCCAGCATATCACACTGGAAACATGAATGTCATAGCAAACTATGTTCAGATTCAAGGAGACTGAGGCTGAGGCAAGAGAAAAATTTAAAAACCAAAATGAAGGGTATAGTAAGTTGCTCTTATACAGTAATCCTTGGGCCCAGGGTGAAAATCAAGGGTGTCCAAGCATCAGAGCAAAGGTGGCAGCAGTCTGAGTATGGACAGCTGTGGAGCAGGTGTCCCTGGAAAGTGTTTGCTGTGTAGGTTCACAGTGCTATCTTTGCACAAGGTTGTGGCTCTGGCAGCACTTTCGTGAACAGGCAAGCACACACGAGATCCCTTCCTTTGTAAGCTCTCTTTTATTTGATTGATTGATTGATTGATTGATTGATTGATTGGACTTGGCTTGAAAAAAGTGACTTCATTTTGTTGCAGATAGCTTTCACAGCAAATTAACCTCCTAAGTCCCAAGTAGGCAATTGTCCAGGCCTCCTTCTTGTAACTTGCTCAGCCTTTGTGCCGTTTATTCTGAAGCTGAACATCACCCATTTTCTTTCAACTTTGTTGTCTGTCCTCATCTTCTGATCTTTTCTCTTTATTAAAAAAATCATTTTCATCAGTACTTCTTGTTGTCTATCTTGGATATTTACTATTGTGTCATTGTTGATTATGTCCTTGTTAGTATGGACATTGTGATCAAGACTCAGCTTAGTGGTAGGAGATGCTGGTTTTAATGTCCCCTCCAAAACTCATACTGATATTTTGTTCCCTTTGTAACACTCTTAAGAGATGAGACCTTCATGATGAAATTTGGCCATGAGAATGCATCCCTCAGAGTGCAGTAAAGTTGTGATTGAGATAACAGGGTCATTGTCTTCTGAGTGAGCTCCTGGCAAAAGGATGAGTTTTTCCTGTCTCGTTTGGGCTGGTTTTCCCTTTTCCCATGTCATACACAGTAAAAAGAGGGCTTACTAGTGGCATAAAGGCAGCCAAGGAGATAAATATGGAACATCAAACAGAAATCATATGTAAACCAGTGTACTCGACATCTTACTGAAATCACCCTTCTTGCACTTTCCCTAGCTACAGTGAAAAATAAATGTCATGTTTGCAAACCAGCTCTGGACTCAAGCCAGGGGCAGGAAAAATATAATTTTAACTGTTTTAAATAAACCTAGCCAACATGGCATTCTGTTGACTAAGTATGACTAGATATGGTCTTGCCTGAGGACCACTTCAGTAATAGCAATTACAATGTGGTATAAGTAGGACATCAAGTTAAAATTCACAGATTAAAATGATAAGTGTATAAGTTGTTGGCCGGTCTTGCAGTTTTCACTTCCTTCGATTTCATATTGGAGCAGCCTCTCTTGCATGTTAAACTGATTTTGTGATTGTAGAACTGAAAATTACCATTGAACTCCTTGTATGATTTATTATATTTCTAAAACCACTCAAAATATGCAAATTTAAATGTTCCTTCTCTTACTTCCAGGAAATATTTCCCCTTCAGAGGAAATTCACTGTTCCATTTCTTTCAGTCTTTCCTTTGTTTTGATCGAGTGAACAGCAAGGAAAGGCTACGTTACACAATTGAACAATTCTTTGTTGAAGGACACTTGTTCTTAGGCAATTCAAAAATAGAACATGCAGCATTTTTATGGAACCGCTTCTGTGTCCTCTGAAGAAAACCAGTGTGCCTGTGTGATTTCCTCACCTGTGATGCAGCTTGCTCTGACGTCCTCTGCTGGTCACAGCAGCCGTGGTCCCTACCTGCTAAGGCAAATCCAGGGCTGGCCTCAGTCTGCGAGGCGTGTTAGACTGCTAAGGGGAGTACTCTGCTCTGAAATTAAGTTCCTCACAGAACCATGGTTTTCTCTGTGAGTGGTTTCTATTCAGGAACTAACACACTGTGTGTCCCACAGGCAGAACATAATAATAGGAGGCCCCTTTGGGGTGCATTTGCTTGATTCATGTTCTACGCAGCTACAACTTCTTTTTCTCACTTCCTAATGATATTTTTAAAAGAAGTAACACATTTAAGGTTCTGTGAAGTTGAGAACTGAAACTTAAAATATTAGTGAGATAATCACCGTATCATATTTATGGTTATATTAAAGGACTATCATTAATTTCATTGGAAATAGTTTATAAAAGCTCTTTATGATTTTAATTCTGTAATGATTCACATGTCTTTCAGAGAAACTGCTCCATCCTTAGTATGGACAGACAGGCTCAAGTTATTCAGTTCAGTGATTTAAAATCCCTTGAAGATAAGTTTAAAAACAAAACAAAAATATTAAACTGATAACTAAAGGGGAAATAGTTTTACCTAATCTCTTTGCAAATACTATATATGGCCTTTTAAAACAAGGCTCAGTGGCAGCTTCTTGGGAACATGTCCTGTCTGCATTTCCAGATGCTTACTTTTAGTTCAGCCCCTGGGTCCCTGCTGTTCTTAGCCACTCTAGCATTTGTAAGACCCCCTCACAGTAGGAATCTGGTCTTTAGTGCATATCAATACCTTTCTGACAATGGTAGGTGTAGGAGTCTCTTCCAAGTCTTCTGTCTCTGTCCACGAAGCCAATATTTGTAATCCCAAAGTTACGTTATTGGAATCCCACCAAGTTAATTTTAATCTACCACTTTTAGTGCAACCCACTGTGAAAGTAAAAACATATTTTTAATTATTGGAGAGCCAAGGGGCTCTAAGTCCAGCCACGAAGATGGCTTTCTGGAAAAGAGGCTGACCCAGGGCCTCACCCAATTTTATTCAGAGGAAGAATGGCTTGAGGAGCAATGACCAAGAGTTGTGAGAAGTAGGTGACTACTGTGAGCTGAGCTAGATGGGTGGCCTACCTTTTACCAATATATTTTATTTTTACTTTATTTATTATTATTATTATTATTATTATTATTATTTGTGGTACCAGGGATTTGGGTGGCCTACATTTACCTCTACCATATGCAGAGAGGATATGTAGAGAAAGTAATCTGCTTTATGCTACTGAGATAGTATCTAATGTTTGGGGGTCTGGTGTTTCAGCTTTGATGTAGTCTTTCAAGCTCCAGGAAGTCATAGCCTCTGTCTATCTCAAGGCTTGATCCTAGCTGGTGGCGTGGAGCATTGGCTCTTCGTCCTGTCTTGACCTGGCTCACATTAAAGAGCAGCAGGTGTAGATTACCAGGGAAACGTGCACACCACCTTCAAAGACTTATCACCAGCACCTCAGCTAGACCAATACACATTGCTTAAGGCCAGTTGGAGGATAAACAGAAGACCTAGCCAGCTCTATACATAATATGAGGAAATAGGGTCAGGCTCAGTCAAAATGGAGACAGTCGCTCTTCTTTCAAGGAGAGCTGCTCAGGTGGTCCTCCACAGGTAGGTTATTCAAAAGAAATTTCAAGAAACCAGTATAACAGACAATTTATTAAATATTGATTATGACATAAAACACCCAAGTGAATGAAGAGAAATCTTGTCTTTAACCAACTTTTTATTTAAATATGACATTTAAGATGAACAGGGTTTGCTTTTTTCCCTCCATATATTATGTGGCAGCTTTGTGCTGGACTATTCAGACAGCTTAAATTGAGTCCACAAAGACAAATGCCATGAATTTTCTTATTTTAAATTTAGGCTTAAAAACTATTCTGTTTCAGTGCCATATTGCCACCTGAATGAATTGTAAAGCTTGGTATTTAAGTGGACCAACATGTCAGTTCACATGTGAACAGCAGCTTTCTGTTATCTGTCTCTGAGGAGTAACCTATGCTGCAGGGGGTTCAGCTGCTGGTGCAATGTCTGGAAGTGGAAGGGGAGAACTTCTTTGACCTCGTCCCTGTCACCCATGTTTTGTTGTGGCATGTGATGTGGCATCTTCTAGGTGTGGCCCTTGCTGGTTCCTGCCTCTCTCTTCCCTTGCCTCTTCAGAAGCAGGGACTTCCTTCTGTTGTTGATTTATTACAGTCCCTGCCTGTAGTCCTCTGACTCTTCTTGGGATAGCATCTGTTTTGTTTTTTTTTTTTTTTAAGGAAGTAAAAACATGATGTTTTGCTTGGGCTGTGTACGTCTTTTCCCTTGCAGGCCTGGTAATCAAACCAGAGTTCCCCCTCTGCTAGGCAAGTGCAGTATCCCTGAGCACCCCTGTAGCACCACAGGTCTTATTTTCCCCTCATGTAAAGTATCAGTTCCCATTTTGTCAGTTAGGACACTCCTCAGAGGGTTCTGCACAGGCCCAGAGAGCAGCAAAGATGTTGCAGCTCTTGTCCTGCCTTTGTGATCCTGGTCTGCACACAGAAGAGCAGTTGTATCACTTCTGTGGAATCCCACAGGCATCAGAGCTTCAGAAAGTGCCAAGTCTTCTCCACCTAGTGACAAGGCTTGCACCATCCTGCAGCTCTGTCTAAAGGGTAGGAGACCAGATTCCCCCTGCCACCCAGCCTTCCCCTTTCTTCTAGAGCCTCATCCTTGGCAGAAAGCTCTCTGGGACATCCTCCGAGGCAGCCATGAGGATCCTTCTGAGAGGCGAAGATGTCACACGTCCCTAGAAATCCCCAGCACAGAACTCTAGCTCATGCCGTCTCATCAAATTTAACAAACATAAAACCATATTACAAGTGAAAATTTACATGGCATTCATTTTATTTTATATGTGTAATGCTGAACTTATTCCATATAAATACCAAGTTATCAATTCATTTTGATTACAAGCTTTTTGACATTCTTTTTAAACATCTTATATGGTAAATATATATTAAGGTTAATGTGTCAAAATTTATTGCATACTTTGAAGTATAAAACCATTTTTAAAAAATCTTCCACAAATGAAGTTCTTTTCTAATTTAAACAAAACAAAAAAGAGCAGTTGTCATGATCATACGAGCATGCAGTCTATATTCGTCTTCACACCTCTACCTGATGTTTTTTTGTAAGGTCACTTACCTGCCATGCTTTGCTGCTGCTGTTTCTACTTTTTTCCCATGACTTGGTATTCTTGGAAGGTGAACTCAATGGAAGTATAGGATGGGTGCTTCCTTCTGGCCCGTTAGCAGCTCTTCAGAACTCCTATGGGCTGGGTAACTTTTTTCCCCTCCACTTTATCAAGTTCTGTGACCTCTATTGTAAGAAGAGAATTCAAAGTGCACGGAGAAGATGAAAGTGTTACCCCATGAGAGACACCATTCCTGCCAAGTCCAAGGTCCTACATATCTACTAAGAGAGCCTCATTTCTGCTTATCCACCCAGGAAACATAGTGGATTGGGTGAAGTACAAAGGAAGTAAAGCCTTGGAGAGAGCCATGTCTTCTCATTTTAGTTTCTGCAGATACTAAACATTTCAATTTGGCTCTGGCCCTAGTGCCACAGTCATCCCATTAATATTTCCACAAGTGTCGCTGCAATTAAACCACAATCTCCAATCTGAACTCTGCACTGTTCTCAGAATCTGCCCTAGTCTTTACAGCTTTCCAGGTCATCCTCCAGCCAGTGGCCCTAAGCCATCCTTTCTAAAATGTATTGTGTCACTCCTCTGGGAAGCCTCCTGTGTCTTACTATCAAGCTTGGAATAGAAGTTAAACTCCCAGCTCATCTCCAGCCCATCTCTTTGCCTTACTTGTCTCAGTCTATCTCTAGAGCTCAGCCAGAATCTTCTTCTCATCCCAGGCAGGCTGTGCTTATCCCCACAGTTGGCCCTCTCACCCTCCTCCCTGCTAGCACCCTCTCATGGGTCTTCCTGTGGTTATTTCTGCTTTTTTCTATTTTGTATTTTTTTACACAGCATTGTTTCTACATGAATTTTTTGTACCTGTGGTTTGCCTTTTCCCTTGAGAATATTCTGTAACTGTAAGGCCTACTTTGTTCAGTGCTGTAACTTTGCCTGGTACATACAGGCATTTAAACTCTTTTAGAGTAAATGTATCAAAGCCTCTAAAATTGCTGAACTATGAATCATTTGTATCATAGCCATTTTGGGGAGTCTAGCTTCATTATTTTTAGTGACTAGGTTGTATGAGATTGTCCCAAGAGTATATTTATGTAAACTCCATTCCTTTCCCAATTGGCTGTTAAGGTGCATTTAAGAATTAACTATATAAGCTACATCTATATGCCATTTATGTACATAAATAAAACATTAATTCTAACTTAATGTTATCATTATGGACAACCATGATTATCTACCTGATTTTTAATTGAAAATAAAATGAGTAATTGTATTTACAAAAATCATTTCATGCTGGATTTATAATCCTTTCACTTCATTCAAAGTAATTTTGACAGCAGAATCTCAATACTGCAGTAACTATTTCATAAACTTTTCAATTCCTGTAGTAGCACCCTTATATGTGGGATGATTTCTAACAGGAAAGTTTCTTTCATATGTTGTTTAATGTGCAATTCTATTAATATTTATTTTGTTTTACAGATGTATGAAATAAGTTTCTTTTGAGGTTATAGCCAGCTGTATCCTTAGCAAAGAAAAAGAAATATTTGTGCATTAATATAGATTGAATGAGATTGAATTTTATTCCATGAAATTATTTATAAACAGAGTAATTTTTTTTTTACATTCCTTTTCTGTTTAAATGGATACACCTTGAGAAAACAGCTAATATTCTTAGACCTTTAGAAAATTCACTTCAAAAATATTCTTTATTTAAGCCACAAACTGCTGCAGTTTAAGGGATTTGGATCTTCATTGTACCTCTTTGGGGTTCCAGGAAGGGGTACTTGTCAAGTCTAATCAGTGTGTTTAAGTCATCTAATCTAATCTAATCCATAAGAGAATTTATGAGATGCAGTCTTAGAATATTTCTTTATGGAAAATGAGGTAAAAGACTTTAGTTCAAAGGACTAGAGGAAATGGGCTAATGGAAAGTAGGTAGACCCAGTTTGTTGAGAGCAGAACCTTGTCATTAGAGAGCACAGTTGGATCAGAATTCTCTGCTGGCTTGACAGGTAGATGCTCCTTCTTTGCTGTCTCCCTTGGTTAGGACAGGCTTGGGATTTGGGGCAGGATTTTGGCCACCTGAGGAAAGTATCCACAGACCCAGGAGGTGAGAAGTATGCTCACAGCAGTGTGTCCCTCAGGTTCATTAGAATTTAGTGTGAACTGTAGATTGCAACATTGTTTCACTTTTTACAGTTTCAGATCTTTGATGATAATTTGTCTTTTTAAAATACATAATTTCTTTTGTGAAAATCAAAGTTAGTATCCTAAAATTCCTTATAACTACTGCATAGTTTTCCCCCTTAAATGTAATCTTCATTTAGGCCAGGGTAAGTATGTATCACTCACTACTGGATCCAGTTAATCTATAGTGGAGATGCCTAAATCTTGAAAACATTTATTATTTTTCTTTAGGAGAAAAGATTCAATCGTATTTAGAAGAAATAGACATGAAACATATAGTTGCGAGCATTCTAAGCAGCTGAAAAAGAAGTGAATTTTGTTTGAAAAGTAAGAATTTGAAAATACTTGGAAAACTCTTAAAAGGGTGCTTCCCCTTCACCCTCATTGCCAGTGAAGACAGGGAAGCCCCTAGCATGCATCTTCTGGCCTAATCCCGGCCATTGCTTCTATGCAGGAGTCATATTATTTCTGTACACCTCAGATTTTCCTTATATAGAATGAAACAATTAAGACATTTTCTCTGAAGAATTTCCCACTTTCAATTTCCAGAATTTCATGAAAATGAAACTGGTCCATAGCAATTAAGTGTGCCAGGAGATGTACGGATAATAGTACACAGCCAATATTATATTTGGTAATATTGAGGCAACAGAAACACAACACACTCCATGGAACTAACGATGGAAGTGACTAATGTGCTTACAATGAAAGCTGTGCCATTCTTTAATTCCATGTTATTGTTTTGGCTGTTACTTGGATCCACTGTTTGCTGCCGTCTTTCTCCTGTTGTGAAGTGATGCGTGCACAAGCCTCACCCTGCCATCAGAAGCCTCACCCCGCAATCAGAAGTACCCCCCGTTCTTAATACAAATGTGCAGTTGTGGTGCTGACCAGGGTTGCTTATATTCCAGAGATCGTGTAATCGGCTTGATGATGACAGCCTGTGACCTTTGTTCTGTGACAAAACTGTGGCCAGTTACAAAATTGACGGCAAATGATATATATGCAGAATTTTGGGCAGAGGTATGTTCTTGATTCTTCTATTAGTATAGATAATATCAAGCAATAGGAAAATATTTGAGGAGAAATTAAATATGTGGATAATTTACTTAGTACCTAAATTGCTGCTGTTGCTTGTTATAATGTTTTGGAAAATATGTTCAATCACATATGCTAAAAGATTTAGCAAGTCTGTAGACGCACAGTGAGAACATTCATCCTGTTAGGTCTTACTTGTGTATGTGTGTGCATTCTATGATCTCGGTTCAGGAATTGATCGCTAAGTTGAGCTTAGTGTAACTTTTCCTCACTTGACAGCTTGTCTTCTTCTTTGAAATAAAAATTCCTGGATGTGTACTCTGAAGAGGCTACATCTGCCTTGCAGTGAGAAACTAAGACTGTGTACCATAAACATAAGAGACCTTGTAAATATGCCCAGTCTTCAACTCTCCTGCAAATTATGACTTCTGCACAATATGTGGAATATTAATCTATGACATTCCTGGAACAAATATGCATGACTTTTATTAACATACTTTTGGCTGAATAAATTATCAGTAATGTACATTCTATTCCTTAGTTGCTTTCTGAATTGTCTGTGAGAAAGTAAAATATAATCCCAAATACCTAGGTCTGTACATATTAAAAGATTACTTTATCAATAAGCTGTAAATCCTTCCGATACCTTTTCTGGTTTGAAGAATTAAGTAAACATGATGAAGAGTTTTGTGGTAGCAGTTCAACCTCACAATTCCCCTCTACCAAAGAATAGATGTAAAACAGTAAAACAACAGATCATTTATGTGCAAATTCAAAGTAAATTATTTATAATGTTAATTTTTTTCTTAGTGGAAAAGCCAAAGAGTTTTTTTCATATGAGGACAAAGACTTTGAGCTGATTGCGCTTACACATCTGTTTTTGTAGATATCCTTACACCTTGTGCATGAAAGCATTGGCATGATTGGTCTTTATTTTATTGTGCATACATGAGCTTCTAGTTATTTTCAGATTTAATTAAGACACTATTTCTGATGTACTTGTAGGAACTGTAATA
This sequence comes from Octodon degus, assembly GCF_000260255.1. Classification (NCBI taxonomy): domain Eukaryota; kingdom Metazoa; phylum Chordata; class Mammalia; order Rodentia; family Octodontidae; genus Octodon; species Octodon degus. The sequence continues at coordinate 128,450 of NW_004524837.1, read as the reverse complement.
ATTGATTTTATGATCACAACCAACTTAATTTATGTCCTTACCCTAGAGTACATTCTATAACTAGCACACAGGAAAACTGGTCTGAAGTAACCATTGTTTTCTGCTTAATTTTACCTAACTAGGGATATTGTGTACTTTAACCAACTATATTTGTATTGTAAAGAATAAATCAGTATGTGACAGAAATGTAACGTAGGTTTTTTTTTTCCTTCATACTCCTTAGTGATAATTGAATCCACAAACGCAGATTGTACAGATAGCATGGTCATAGGCATGGTCTTCCATGACTCTAGTCCCTAGAAGAGGTGGCAATATATTCCTGCAACTGACCTAAATATCCACAAGGTCCAGCCTCTCTTCTGCAGTTCACTGCCTCCAGACTGTCACCATGTCGTGTCTCCATGATCATGATTGCTGCGCCACCTGGCTCTCTGCCGGAGTCTTTCAGAGTCGATCACAATCGCAGTGGTGAAGTGTGATCTGCATGTTTGACAGTAAAGTCCTGCTGTGGCAATTATTACATAACCTCAGACAGCTTTCTAACCTGTCAAAGTCTTTCGTGAACATATTGCTACATAGGGATGATGGTAATTCTGATTCTGGCACTCTCATGACAAAGACCAACCTCAGGACCAGGATGCACTGAACCCCAGGTGGGCGTCACTGCCCTTCCTTTGCCTTTCTGTGTTCCCTGGTAGCCCTTGTTCCATTTGTGGTCCAGAGTACCCAGTCATTTTTTCTTTGCTGCATTTCTCCTGACTTTCACTACATAGTCAAGCATCATTTTGTTTAAAATCTGCTTCCTTCTTGGGCTTGGAATGTCACTGGAAGCAAGGGAAGTGGTAGGCTCCATTTGGTTGTGATGGAAAACAGAGTGAAGACTGCTAAGTGCAGCGCTAGGGCTCACTTTGCAGCCAGAGCTGTGCTTGCAGGCCTGGGCACTCAGATGACGTAGGCTGCATCTCCACATGCAAACCCATGCAGGTCAGAGTCATTTATTTCTAGAATGTATTCTAACAAATCAATAAAGTTTTGGTCTATATTTATGGTTTCTGAAAATAAGAATCATTAAAATTACTAAAATAATAAAGAAATGTGAGGGAAGAGTAAGAAGTTAGGATAAAAGAAAATATTAAGAAGGGCCAGGGAGATAGCACAGTAGAATAAGCACTTGCCTGGCAAATGCAAGGTCCTGAGTTAAATCCCCAGTATCGCAAAAAAAAAAAGCAAAAGAAAGAAACTATTAAGAAAGAATATTTTGAGACCCAGTCCTAGCCCAGGTCTGGTGAGTGTGTGGGAGAGCTTCCTGCTACCCTGTGCCAGTGGGACTAGTCCCAGACCAGGTGCAGTGTGGGCTAGACCCTCTCCCAACCCCTTGGGACACCCCCACCACTCCACAGCACCTCCCCCACTCCGCCCGCCCAGTAGGAATTTCTGCTGTGTTCTGGGAACCCCCAGACCCAGTCCTAGCCCAGGTGCGATGAGTGTGTGGGAGAGCTTCCTGCTACCCTGTGCCGGCAGGACCAGTCCCAGCCCAGGCTCACTGTGGGCCAGACCCTCTCCCACCCCCTTGGGACACCCCCCACCACTCCGCAGCACCTCCCCCACCCCGCCCGCCAAGTAGGAATTTCTGCCGAGTTCCGGGAACCCCCAGACCCAGTCCTAGCCCAGGTCCGATGAGTGTGTGGGAGAGCTTCCTGCTATCCAGCGCTGGCCAGACCAAATACCCGTCCCAGCCCAGGTGCAGTGTGGGTGAGACCCTCTCCCACCCACTTGGATGCCCCCCACCACTCAGCAGCACCTCCCCCACATCGCCTGCCTAGTAGGAATTTCTGCAGCATTCCGGGAACACCCAGACCCAGTCTTAGCCCAGACTGAGTGAGTGTGAGGGAGAGCTTCCTCTCCACCCTACTCCACCTTGCCCCCTCCAGGTACAGCTCAGATCTGGCACACATGCCTGGGGTGTAACCATACAGCTGCAATCCCTGCAGAGAGTGTAGAGGATAGATCCACCCAGCTAGTCCAGGAGCAGAACATCTTGCCACAGGGGCACAACAGGTTCACCCTCAAGGGCAGCAGTAGGAAGGAGCAGAGCACAGCAGCCAGACCCAAGCGAGGCACAGCTGGATAAGTCCAAACTTTGTAGAGCTGCACCTGAACTTCAGTACGTGCGAAGGTTATAACTAAAACAAAGATCTACAACAAAAGTCAGAAGACAATGCTACACAAAATGACAAGAAGGAACAAAATGCAACCTCAGAACCCGTAACAAGTGCAGAGGACACTAACACAGAACAAATTCGAAATCACACAGCTGAAAGCAATGAATCAATGGCTTCTGAAATAAAGAAACAGCTGCAGAAAGGTATAGAGGACCTCAGATTGGAAATAAAAAAAGAAATCCCTGAATTAATGACATCTGCACTAAAGAATCAAATGCAGAAATATATGGAGGAAACCCAGTGCACACCCAGAACAAGTGAGGAGGACACTAGCTCAGCTCAAATGCATGAATTAATAGTGTCGATAGTATAAGCAACAGCAGAAAGATATAAAGGAAATCTGAGCGCAATTCTTTTCTGAAATATAAAAAAAAACTCTCAGAACTCATAGCATCTGAAGTAAAGAGGCAACTACAGAAACATAGGGAGGAAACCCAATCTGAAAAAACACTGCAGTAAAAGAATTTATAACTGCTTCTAAAGAAGACATTGATATAAAAAAA
>NW_004524837.1:100571-119955 GCF_000260255.1 Octodon degus | reverse complement strand
TTAGGATAGATATATAGTTACATTCTCTTAATGAATAGAATGATTTGTTCTAATGGTGTTTGTAAATAGGATCTCAAGTCCGCATCTTGTACAGCAATTAGCCACTAAGAAGAATGTATGCAGTGTGTTAATTATTGAAACTGTCCTAGCAATTTGATTTGAAACTGTCTCATTGCTATTTGTTTATCAATAAAATTATGAAAATAAACAAAATCAAAAAGCAAAACAAAAAACATAAGCACATGACTTAGAAATGTTAAAAAATGTTTGGTGTAATTTTATTTCAAAAATTCGTTACATATGAAGATTAATATAGTCATACCTAGCCAGGCTGGCCAAGAAAAGAAGAATAAAATGCAACTTAAAACAACAACAACAAAAAGGCTAAACACAAATGAGTTGAAGTGAGGGATGAAGCTAATAAAAGGTTAATGAACAACAACAACAAAAAATAATATTTTAACAAGGTTTAACAAATAATTCAAAGCAAGAAAATTTCTAAAATCTAGAAAATTAGATAATGTACCATCTGCCAGTTATTGCTGAGGAATAAATGAAGTAATATTTACAGATTATATAGCACTGAGCCTCTGATCTAGGGAATCTTTCCCACATGTTACCTGTAATTACGGGTTTTGTGCCTTGTGGTCAGGCATGTTGTGCCCTTACCAATAGCTCCAGCAGACTGGTTTTCACTCTTCCTGTGTCAGAGCTTCTCTCTAAAGCCCAACTTCTTAGGTCCTGCTCTCATACATCTCTTGAGGATGAAGTGACAGGGGCTGTGAGGTGACCCCACACTTCCTTGCTCCTTCCGCTCTAACTGCCACACAGTGGAGACAGAGAAAGTCTGATCTTGGGAAATTCAGTACAGAATTTAATATCCTACACAAGATCAGGACAAAACACCAAGCACTGACACATTGTTCTACTTTACTCTGGCATTTTTCTTAAGACCCTAAGCAGAAACATTATTCATTTTGAGGAAAATTAATGAATAAAGGGAACAAATCGTGAATACCAAATTTTATGACTATCGAGAATAATTCCCTGTCCCATTTATTTTAGGGTGATGAAATGAAGAAACTGGGAATACAACCCATACCTATGATGGACAGAGACAAGAAAGATGAAGTTCCACAAGGCCAGGTATGGATAGTTACAGCTGACTTGTGAAGTCAGATATAAGTTTATGGTGAAGTCAGATATAAGTTTATGGTGATTCTAACATCACCTGTGAAGAGAGAGCATGTGCCATTTGTAGTAAGTTTTAAGTGGAGGGACAATCAATCCAGGCCTGCTAATTTAATGAAAAAACATAAGTGACTTATCCTGTATAGGCTGAGCACTGGAGGAATGCCCTTTACCCTTGAGCCTTCCTCCATGCCAGTGAGCCTTCACCTGCTCAGGCGTCCTTAAGAATCCCATTTGCATGATGGGAAAATAGACTCCAAAAGTTTGTGCTGTAATGTAAGTCCAAGGGCCAACTCTGACTTTCTTCCTTGCTCCCAAGGCTGAAGTCAAAATGGAAGCTGGAGGGTATGGAGGGATGGATAGAAATTCTTGAGGTCTCCACTGGCCCTCAATTTAATAGTAGAAGACTCCGATTAGGAAAAAAAAAAAAGTTAGGTTGGGAATCCTAGCTAGATTTCACAGGCTCTCAACTGCTCTCCCCCGATGGCACTGCAGTGAATAGTTGTTCTTTCTGACACAAAATCCAAGGGGTACCTTTGCCAGGTGTGCACTAGTGTCCTTATTGAGGGGAACTCATTGGTGCCCTTCATCTGACAGTGCGGCTGACACCTCTGTCATGCATGACACGTGTATGTATTTTCAGTTTGGTTGCTTTGAACATTGCCTATGGAACTCTTATATATACAGATATAGTTATGTAGTCTTTCTTATATTCTGTCTGCTTTTTGGTCATATTTTTAAAGTCCTTTTCTACCCTCGAAATAAATAAGCATTTTCATATATCCTTTTTAGTTACTTCTTTTTTCCATTATTTACATTTGGTTGTTAGTTCATTTGGAAGTTATCGTGCTACATGGTATAAGAAAAGCATCTAACATTTTTTTTTCTTTTTAAGTAATTAAGCTGTCACACAAAGAATGTGCAGGGTAGCTGAACATTTCCCACTGATGCTGACAGAATATGGGTTTTGTGCTAGTGCTTTTAATTATAATGATTTTTTATAATAATGTGTTTTGCATGGAAATGTTTTAGTATTATATATTTAATGTTGGCTGAAGCAAGATGACTATCAAACATTTAAGGCCAGCCTGGCCTTCACAGTGAGTTCAAGGCCAGCATGAACTACATAGTAAGACCCTGTTTCAAAGAGAATTTTTTTTTCTATTTTCTGGGTTAGCTAAGATTTTACAAACTATATTATTTCTAAATTACTGAATACTATGAAATTATTTTTTGTCATCATAATGAAATTCTATATTTTCCATTAATTAATCTTTTCTTGGAATTTTCTGCTAAGAATTGCAATAAGGAAATCTCTGCATGGGAAACAAATTTAAAAATTGAAACACATAGGCATCAGTCCAGAGAGATAACTATGGAAATGATGTCAAACCTGGAGTCATACAAGGAGAAAGCAAAGAAGAATCATAGATTTGATTATTTTATATCCTTTCATGTAGTTCCTTGAAGTTCATTTATTTAACAGAAATTCATAGGTATAGTTAAGGATCACCTCAGAGCCAATTTTATCTCAATACATGTTATCAAATTATACTGTACCTGAACAGTACACTGGCCAGTTTGTATAAATAGTCACTTGGGGCAATTTCCATGAGCTAGACAATTTGTGTTCCCCACCTGATAGTTTCAGGATCTTTCACATCTTGCCTTCCCTAAACCAGTCTAAGGTAACTTCATTTATTTACAAGTGATTCTGAATTCCTGAAAACTATTCTTTAATATATTTTTATAGTACCACAGAATTTAAAACTGTGAAGCCTAATAGATCAATAAAGGAATAACTTGAAAAAGATCTGATGAGATCAATGATAGTTGTAAGTGAAAAAAAAAATAAAATAAAATAAAAGGATTGAGAAAGTAGCTGGACACCATGCAATGTGCCAAAGCCAAGAGTAACATACGAACAAAAACTATTGTGGTACTTTGTAACATAAGGCTGGAATAGGGTCACCTATGTAGAAGAGCATGTTTGGCTTTGAAATGTCTTCACTGGGCCAGCAGTGACAAGAGGACTTGAAGTAAACTTAGCTGACCTATGAGTAGAATCTCACGTAACCCAAGCATGCTTAGATTTCAACACGTGTGACTTTTGTAATACATCTTCAATTTTATGTTCTATTTCTAAGATGTAGTTTGATGCACTTTAAGCCATAATCAACAATAGTATACATTGAGCCCAGATATCACACAAGGCAAAACTGAAACATACATGTTGCATAGTTAGACTGCAGAAGAAGAACATCTAAGCGTAAATAGAACCACTGACAATAAATTTGTTTTTTATGCATGACTTTTGCCCTGAGGCAGATCGGATTCTACAATGCTGTCGCCATCCCCTGCTACACTACGCTGGCCCAGATCCTGCCTCCCACAGAGCCGCTGCTCAAAGCCTGCAGGTGCGTCCTGGGATTCAGCCTGGAATGAGATTTTAAAAACCTGTGTGCTGCACTGGAGTTTTTACCCCATCATCTTTGTGAATGTTGTCTTAACTGCATCTTATAGTGAACATCACAATCAGTTGGAGCGTTTGTGTTTGCCTAGGTACCAGCAAGGCCTTGGGAGTCTCAGGTGGTCCTTTTTAACTAATCTGCCCAGGGATGCTTTCTTCTCTTCAATTGACCGTCATCAGAAATGGGTTTCAGACACAGCTGATGCTTCAGCAGGCAGGACAGGTGACAGAGCAGTCAGTGCTGGGGGCCAGGGAGAGCCAGTAATCAGATGAGTGACACAGAGGTCATGGGCAGAGTCAGGGACATTGCTTCTTACACCTGTCCTCTGCCTGGGCCGGAATTAGAGTTTCTTTACTAAAGGGAGACAGGCTCTTTAAAGGCACTGTGTTGAGGGGCTGTGCATGTCATATTGTGCCGATGGGCCTCGACTCCCGCACACCCTCAGCAGGCTCTGTCCTATAGCCCACAACCCTGGGAGATGCTCAAGCAGCCTTGCCATCCCTAATCCCAGAGCTAGCTGTGTTTATTCAGCACACTGTACAAGTGTGTGAAGGGTACTGATTCATAGTCATCCATGCACCAAGAAGAAGCTTATTTTCAATCATGCAGAGGGCCCCCCCATACTATTTTTAGTGAAAAAGACAAGACAACAGTGTGTCTTAAGCAGTGCTTATTAAGAAAGGCAGGGGGCTCAGATTAAATTAGAGTTTACAAGGAAACCTGAGCGGAGACCTCTTCTTCTTTAAGCATTAGTTTGCCTTCCAAGAGCAAATTTAAGCCACCTGCTATCTATTCCAGGACTGAGATACCCCCCATCTTTTCTCAGAGCTAAACTCAGTTAAGAACATGAAAATTTGTGAAGTATTTTTACTTTATTTTTGAAATTGTTTCCTCTGAGAAAAGGGGAAGTGACAGCATTCCTTACATGAGTTGGTGTCCAGGGGCGGATCCTAACTACTCAGCCGGAACTGCCCTTGGGAGACCAGTGAATACACCCGGGGAAGGCAAGGCATAGACATTTAGCCAGATAGTTTTAAACAAAGCCCAAAGTTAAGTAGTGTACTCCCCCTGGCTGCTATTGAACTTTCTTTTATGTACTATATTTTTGTAAGGTCAACAAACAAAATGAACAAGCAAATACATTTTTTTAAAGGATCTCCCTGGGTGTTTTTTATTTGTTTGTTTTTCCTATTTAAAAAAACATTTTTGTTTCCTTTCTGCTGGGAAGGTTAATGGAACCTCCCAGTCTTGGCCAACCTGAGTCAAAGGTTAATTAGAATCTTATCCTATTACATAAGGGTAAAGTCATGAGGGACATTGGAAAGTGTGAGCTAGGACTTCTCTCTAGTGGGATTCTGGCTGTAAAAGTGAGTACACATTCCAGAGAAGTTGAAAGGTTAGCCTAACTCCAGACTAACAATTTAAAAATCTTTCCTAAGCAGTAGTCTAAATCCCTTTTCCTCCAGATCATTGTTTAATACTACATATTCAAAAGCCGAGAAGAACGAATGGTTGTCGTGTCCTCCCTCATGCAGTGGACCACTTGTCGTGTCCTCATGCAGTGGACCACTTGTTGTGTCCTCCCTCATGCAGTGGACCACGTTACTGAGGCACTCTCCCTAGAGAGCTTTGTGAATGTGACATTTAGCTGGGCTTGCAACTTTGATGCATTCCTGATTTAACATGTTTGGCTGACCCACCTAATCACTTAAGTCACATTGTAATCTACTACCCTTAACACATTCAGCATGTTACCATTGGTGCTCAGGGAAACAACCAAATTTAGTATATGTCTTTCCAATACAATATATCAGAAAAATCTCTAGGATCTGAGCACTGAGACCTGGTAGTAAGTAAACTTAGAGAAAAAAATGAATTTTATCTGGTTTTAACTTTGCATAAAAGAAAGAAAACTGGAGTTGCAATACATAGCTAAAAGCTCTGCCAGGTTAGCCACAGAGAGTAAGGACAGTCCTGCTGTTAGGCTAGGGTGCTTGTGTATTACCTCAAGGATGTGGAGAGAGATTAGAAGGCTGTGGGAGAAAGGAGGCTGCACTTCACAAGGGAGGACAACAGAACCCAAATGGGATTTTACTGCAGTAAGAAAATTTCAAGTATGTGGCCATGTATAATTCAAGATGACTTTTTATGTGTGATACAGTGTTCAGAATACAGGTGCTTAGATGAGAGGAGAGAGGGTATATATGGGCCCCTGGGAGCTATGCTTTGCTGCCCCCACCCCCTTCCCCATATCCCCACAGAGCTGGAACTGGAAAGTCTGCAGCTCCTTTTGTTGCTAGGTGGGGTTGCTCTCCCACTCTGCCATCTCCTGCTTCCTGGCAGGAAGTCCTGGGATTCACCCTAGTCAAGGTCGTCTGGGTAACTGATTCAGAAACAATACTCCAGATCCCAAGATGGCATCTGTCTTTGCAGATAGCTCAGGCTCTTTTCTGAAAAGACTGTGTGAGCCTGGCTGGACAACATCACATCACTGTTACAAGGAGCCACACTGTAGTCAGTCATGCCCTAGGGCCACTCTATCAACTTTCAAGATAAGAGTCCAGAAACTCTCTTTAAACTTCCCATGTGACTGTTTCTTTTCTCCCCAGGGATAATTTGAGTCAGTGGGAGAAGGTGATTCGAGGGGAGGAGACTGGACTGTGGATCTCTACCCAGGCTGCCACAGCGGAGGGTGCCTCTGAGAAGCATCCTGTGAAGACCCAGGAGTGATGGTCATGGACCAGACGTCCCACTCAGCGGTTCTCATCCTGCTTCTTTGGCACTTTCTCCTTTTAGTTTTGACTGGGAAAACCTACACCTGGTGACTGGAGTGCAAACTCTTGAAGAAGGGAACATTGATATGTCTGTGGAGCAGCCAGCTTCCTGCCAGGCTCATGACACATGAACAGACAGTGAGCAGCCAGGACCGCTCTGTGTTAGACGTCCACAGGCCAGCAACTCCACCGGACTCTTGAGCACCCTTTGTAACAGGCTAAACTTGTGGAAGCCTTACTGGGAAGGAAAAGAGATAACTCTGAAGGGTACTCTCCCTGTGAATTTCCACAAGGGTGTAAATGGTACTACTCTAGTATTGTACTTTGGGTTTAACACCAATGTTGCTTTGTTCTTATTGGTTATAAATAGGTTCTTTTACACATTACTGTTGTGAATGTTCATGTGTGGTCTCCTTTTGGTTAACTTGAGTTGTAGCCCACAGCCACAGGACAGCGTCACAAAGGGGACAGAGTAAGAAGTGATAGGAAAGGGTAAAATTCTTGTTGCACAGCTTCATGATTTCAGGTGGATCAGAGCACATTCTCTTAGGTGCATTTTAGCAGAGGGTGCAGGCAAGTCCCTTGCACACTAAAGGACGTGGATTTGTCCTGTGAAGAGGTGCAGGTGTGCATCACCAGAAATCTCAGCACTTCCACTCTTTGTTCATAAGATGTCAAGGAATTTTCCAAACTTTCTTCTTCATTGTAGCTGTGGCAAATTTACTGAACCCTTTGCATAAAGAACCAAATAAAAGCAAGGTATACTATTTTTTTAAACAGGTCTTGTCAATATCAAATGTGAACTTTTAATAATGATTCTATTTCTATTTTCATTTTGCGTCATCGTAACATTTTTGACTCATGTTCAAAATAAAAGGTTTATCCTAAGTCACCATACATTTCTCTTTAAATCATATTACAGTATCAAGTGTGATGTAGTTTACTGTACACAGCTGCATTAGTCCCATTTTGTCCCTCTTGTCCACTGTTCCATCATGCTTGGGTCGGTACTCCACAGCCAGCCCAAGGAGGCAGCAGTATCACCACAAAATCCCTAATTCCTGTCCCCTTTTACTCTTCTCACACATAAAACATCTGCATAGGAGCTACATCTTGGCAGATTAACACCACTGTGCAATATTAGTATAAAGTCGAGTAAAGCCCACGACAGAATCATCTGGCTCTCCTCTGCAAGCATCCCGAGTTACTTCTGGCAAGCACTGCCAGGCTTGTTGCAGTATTGCACTGATTTCCTGACTCTGCACTTGGTTCTCATCTGAAGGAATCAGAGTGGCAGACCAAGCCACAGCAAAGAACTTGTTCCTGTTCTCATGGCAGAAATATTAACATCAACAATATAATTTTAACGTGACATTTCTGCAGACTCAATACTGTACACATTGCTATCCACATGAACTTTGTATTTGCAAGATTGAGGTTTCTACAGCATGTTTTGTTTATGCTGTAGAGAGGTGGCTATAGACAACAGTATTCTTATTTTAGATTAACACAGTGTTCAGTTTCCATAGGGGCTTCTAAGGTTGCCATCTTCCCTACACGGAGCTCCACTGTAACTATATAATATGGAATAAAACAATGATGAGTGAAGGTCTGTACACACATGTATGTAGGCACACATAGATGTATATATGATGCACATTTGTGTACGAGGACATACACCTGTATGTATATGATACACACATATGATACATACACATATGAAACAGGGAGAAAAAAGCAAACCTATGAAGCATAAAAGTCACCCCTCCATCCCCAAGCAGTGGTTTTTGTGTTAGGACATGGCTAATGCTTGATTATAAGTGGCTACAGGGTGTCATTTTTGCATTAGTGCATTCATAAGACTGATTCTAGTAAGTTGCATATTTTCCCCCTACAAATTTATGAAATGGATCCCACCACATACAATTTGATTCACACAAGTTAATCATCTAAGTTAAGCTGGAAACTGAATTTCAGAAGGGGTATTAAACATTGCTTAAGTAAAAGGGTTTTAAAAGAATGTGTGAATTGTGCTTCTTTATATGGAGCAGAACAATAATGGTGAAAATCGCTTGGCTTCTTTGCATCTCGAAGTTGCTGAGCTAATAAGAATAGTACAGACACTTGGAGAGTGTTGAGTTCCATGACTTCTGCTTTGGAAACCTTCCCAAGGCTATTCATGTGGATCTGGTGGAAAGTTAACTTCTTGGAGATAAAATGGACTGTGTGCTCCTGGGAACTATTAACATAGTTTTTTACTGGATGTAACTGACTTATTTAGGAAGCAAAGGTTTACCAAAATTGAAGAGCCCACTATACATAGAGATGATGCTTAGTTAATAACTAGTTTGGGAAGCCATTTAAATCGGGAACATTTTGGCAAAATATATTTTTCAGACCAACTTTTGGGTTCCGATTCTCATGTTTTCTCCAAATCATTTCATAGATGACAGTGTGATACCAGAAACCAGACTTTTTTTGTTGCGAGAAGACTGATGAATTTCTCATTAAGATGGTATTTTATAGTAGGCCAAGCTTCTATTGTCCAGTATAAATTTGGTAATTAGTCATGAGTAAATAGAATGTTCAATTTTCAGAAATTTACATTAATTTATTATAGACAAGTTTTATGATCACATGCAATTATTCCATCTTTTCAGACTTTTTAACTCAAAGATGTTCTTGGAAATATAAATACATACAAACCATGACATAAAGTATCTTTTAAAACTGCAAGCATTGTATTAATTGGCAGCTGACTCTCTACAGCACTTAACTAGAAAAACTCAAAAGAGGAAACTAGCCCCTTTACTATCATTACCCAGTTCTAGTTATGTCCAAGAAGCATGCAAGAAACCAGTGTTGGCAAAAGACCGTGTGGAAGTGCTAGATGTCACCGCTGCTCCTGCCTCCTTTGTGGAGAGGGCTGTGCACAGGTGTCACTGCCACAGTGACTTGCTCCTGGTACTTGTTCCAAAAGCAACAAAAACAGACTCATTTGAAACTAGATTTGTTCTGTGTAGGTTTCCCCCTTTTTAGCATGTTTAAAAGTTTTTAATTTATACAATCTCAGTGAACGTTCTTTTATTGGTATGTTTATATACGCTAGATGTGTTTGTGCAGGTTACACATGTGTAAATGCAGATATCTGGATTTCTAAATAACTCCTTATATGTGGTGTTGTATTTCCTGTCTTTTAACTCAAGATTAAGGTTTGAGCTTTAATAGGACTAAATTATCCACCATGGCTTGGCCTGTGCCTTTATTTTAAATACTGAAATTTTACTTTTCATTCATATATTCAAGATTTTGCTTTTCTTGCCTAAGCATAATTAAAAACATTTAAAGAGATACATCCCTGGTTAACTTTACCAAGTCGAATGAATAGAACCTTCCTGTCATTAGACCCCTGTCCTTCACTTGACTTCATTAACACATACCCTTCTTGACTGCATCAGAGGAGCTGTTCAGATTCCTTCACTGCCAGGACTTCCAAGAACTGTGACACTGATGATGATGTGATTTTTGTCGGGCATCAGGTACATAAGCATGATTTGGATTGTAAAAATCACCTCTATATATATTTCAAATGTGTTTGGTTTCTAAACTTTTCTGATTTGATTTTGCTATAACTCTGTGGAGACTATATTCATTTAGTCATTTTAGTGGATTCCTTCTATTGCAAGTATTGGTCTGGCTTAAAAATCATTGTAAGATTTCAGTTTGCTAAGAATGCTCTCAGTTACTCTGTCCCCATCCTCGCCAGTGCATGGCTGTTATATTTTAACCTGTGCGTAAGTATCCTGATAATACATTTTGCTGACTTCTTTAACATTTAGACTAATAAGTTTCAATTAGTGACACCCAGTGTAGCGTGTACCTTTTTTGTTGTTGTTGTCTTCTTTACAAGATAGTTTGGTTGTCTAAAGCATTAAGTGCATTTGATGGGATGATAAAAATAACAAAAATGAAAGAAAAATGTTCAACAGTGTTCTTGTTCCAAATTAAGAAGATGGAACAAAGAGAAAAATATCAGTGTTTCTCAAGAAAAACATTTATAATCTAAAGAAGCACCATGACAGTACTTAAAGTTTCTCAACCCACAGTGGAAAGCAATGTTCATAAGCTGCACAGTTTGCCTGCCCTTTACTGTAAAGTATGTAAAACTATAACTGAAGCAGATCTAGACTTTGCTGTCTGTTGGCACAAAGAATAATGTCACCTATGGAACAAAGTGGAATCTGGAAGCTTGCAGCTGGATGCAAAGCTTTGTGCATAGGGAAAGTGGTTTATCATTTCAATGATAAACTCAGCTAATAATTTTGAGGTACTGTACATTTGCCGATACTTATATGGAAAGTTTTATTTCTAGTGTAAGTTAAATTCTGAAAGCATATTATTTAATGCTCTAGCCCACCTGCAATATCATATAGACATTTGAAGCCTGTTTTTTACTTTAGTTACCCCAACACCTAGGTCTATGCTATGTCTTGTACAGCCAGTATAAATGACATGTGGGACTACTTTCTATATGATCTGTTGTATGGTGTATATGCTACGTGTTCATACAGTGTGCAAGATGAAAGTATGATAGATTTATACATAGAAGGTATTTCTGTACAATGCCCCTGTCCATTTCAAATTATATACTTGCCCAAAACACTGTGAAACAGTTACCAAATTTGTACAAATGCAGCATCTTGATTCTTTCAAGGAGGAGGTGACTTTCTTGATGTGAACATATGAGCAAAAGAGATTCTATATCCATACCTAGCCAAATCTTCTAGGGTTTACTTGGGATAATCTCCTTGCTGACCAAAACCTGCTGGAATGTAATACAGGTTTTGTGCTACCAAAAACACAGCACTCATACTAAACTGATTTGCAGTCAATGGGTCTGTATCCAAAGCCTTAATAGGCTCTCTTTTGGAAGGGGAAAGAACTTCAAGTTCACAATATCCAACTTTATTATAGTTGATGAGTTAGTAAATTAAAAAATGATTTTATATGTATGACATAAAAATATTTGTAAAATGCGCAAGTGCAATAACTTAAAGAGGTCTTAACTTTGCATTTATAACTTATAAATATTGTACATGTGTGTAATTTTTTCATGTATTCATTTGCAGTCTTTGTATTTAAAAATCCTTTATTGTTTGTATAATAGAACAGTAACCATTTATTAAAACTTAGGAAAGATGTAAATAAATTCATAATTCAAGCAGCCAGTACATATGCATATATGAGTGTTATATTGCAAAATCTGTTTTACTAACATGCTTAGAGCAGCAACAAATCTTTTGTTGATATGTAATTATACATATAATATATATATATATGTATGATACATGAAATATATTTAGAAATGTTCATAATTTTAATGGATATCTTTGGTGTGAATAATTGAATACAGAGTTTTTAAAATATCTTTCATGTTTATGATTTGCTCTCGTTTGTGGGGAAGACAAGACTTCGTGAAAACTCATTTCAAAGCATTCTAGATCTCATTTGCCTGCAAGACTCAAGCCAATACTGAAGTAAGGTGACTCGCTTTTGCTGTGGCCTAGCAGCAAAGAGGAGGAATTGAAAGTGTTAAATTTCTAAGATGATTCATGAGCTTCATTGTATAATTTTAAGGTTTCCAAAGACTGTTTAGGGAAATAGTGGCAGAACTAAGGACACTAGTCCTGGCCTGACCCAGCCCTCATCCTCATTCCCAAGGGCAAAGACTTTTCCAGCCCCTCCCCAACACACAGCATCAGGAGGAATACAACTCTAAGGAAAAAGCAGGCCTACAAGGAAGGGGGGACATTTATGGTTGCATGTAAGTATAGTAAAGGACATTCTTAGCCTAAAATGTCACAGTAGTCTGCAATGACAAGTATTCTACAAGTGTACATGTGTTTTTTGTCTTTAAAACACTGCTTAAGAAAATAGTATCTTTATTTTGGCTATCCTGCTTGCCATCAAGAGGGCAGGCACATGTTAAACATTTAAGAACAAAAGTTGAAAGTTTGATTGTGTCCCCAAATCCTCATCTTGAACATGGAAGAGATGAATTTGGGAATAAACATTTGCTGACCTGAAGATACTACATTGCTAAATGAGTGTACACAGCCTTATAATTTACTAGGCAACGTAGACAACCATCCAAATGGGGTTCTTCCTCAATACCAACTCTGATGGAGGGCCTTCCACATTCAACCTATTGTATGTATTATTGATAGAATTTTTGGTAATATACATTTCCTAGGGGCTGGGAAGATAGCTCAGTAGAATAATCACTTGCTTGGCAAATGCAAGGTCTTGAGTTCAATCCCCAATACCGAAAAAAAAAGTAGTAAAATTCATTTCCTATATAACCAAATAGCATGTTACATGTTTACCCCACTAAAAGTAAACTCCATGAGCTAATACATCTATAAAGTTATTTGGCAGTACAAGTTAGCAAAAGGCACTCTGCACAGATGATGTGAGCTTGAATTCCTGTCTTAATTACATAGACATTGATTTTCATCAATTTGATTGTAGAAAGTTTCAAGAAGAGAACATTCCTCCATCATATCTACTTTTTGGTGGTACCAGGGATCAAACTCAGGACCTTGAGCTTGTCAGACAAGCACTTATTCCACTGAGCTATCTCCCCAGCCCCAACCATATCTATTTTTTAACATGGAATGAATCACAACAACAACAAACAAATACATTCCATCTAGTATGTGGAAGAGGGGTGCAGGGAAGGAAGTTGAGGTGGAAGACAGGACAGGATGCTTCTGCAGGTTTGTGTTTGATTTCAACTCACTAGAGGTTTTGATTGTTGCCTTTGGTGCCTGTTCCTTTCTGCACTCATTACTCTCATGATCAGAATGAAAATGAAAATACTTTTGTGAGCACCCCATGGTGTATTATGAGTGTCCTTCCTGCTTCAATAACTCTACCCTCCTTTTCACAAATGTCACAACCTCTTTTGGGTAGGGAAAGGCTTCCTCTAGTCTCCTGTGTCATAAGAATGGGCCTTAATGGGCCTACACCCAGGTAGCAGTACAGAAGGTAGTGTCAGGTGAGTGCTTACTGTACCAAGCTATTTTCCACTTGTATCAAATTCATCCTCCAGGCAATTCTGTGAACTCTGCATGGTGTTGACCCTTTGCCAGATGTGGCGAATGAAGCGCAGAGAAGCCAAGAAGTGAGTTACATTGTGAGAGCTCCAATGTAATTCAGGCCTCTGGTCCCATAGACAACAGATTAAGCACAGAACCACCCCCAAACCTACCTGTTTTAGTCCTGCTTTGCACAGGCTGCAGCTTGACTAATATAGACAAATACAACACTCATGCAGCAGCTAAGATTCTGGTCCTCACACCTCTTAAGTCTTGCTCCTTACCACCTGAGGAAGAACTCAAAGAGGACACACAAAGTATTGTTTTTTCACTTTGAAAATAAGACCTGGAAATTCACAGTAAATGAAATCTTAAGAAAAAATCTATAGATATTGATGAGCAAGCCATCTAAGATGCTTCCCTGAGGTTGGCCTGGGGAGGGAGAGGAGGAGGAAGGTACATGAGAGTGAAAGTCCCAGGCTCACTATGCTCCTTCTCAAGGGCTTGATCTTTCTTTCCATCTGAAGTAACAACAGGCCTTGGCGATTGTGAACAGGGAGAAAAACTGCAGATCCAATCTGAGGACACTAATGGGGACTCTAACCTGATAGATCCTTTTTTCCTAGAAGTTCAGAGAGTGTGACACCACTCACAGTTGAAGTCTCACCTCTGAGCCACCAAGACCAGGAAGCAAAACTGAGCAAGTTCTAGACTCACCTCCTGGTTATGACATCAAGACAAATCTAGAGAACCACAAATGCCACCTGGGGAGGCTCCTGCCAGATCAGATTCCCTGAAGGAATAATACAAGGAACCAGAAAGCACCACTGAGACAAGGGAAAGCAGGCCTCCTGCCCACTGAGCCATCCCTTCTACTATCCCATGCTCAGGACTCAGGTAAGGAGAAGCAGACAAGGCGGGCAGGATGCACCAAGCTTAGTAAGAATTTGCACCAGCACAATGATGAAGTTAAGGAATTAGACAAGAAACTCAAGGCAGATTAAATAATGCTATATCAGTCCACACTTGTATTCAAGGCAGGTGGAATATATGAGCTGTGACAAAAAAAAAATACAGCAAATATTCACATTTTAAAAATGTAATTGCAGGGCCAGGGAGATGGCTGAGTAGAGTAAGTGCTTCCCTGGCAAACACAAGGCCTTCTCAGTTCCGCAAACAAAACAAAACAAAAACCATAATTGCATTATCATTCTTGCCACTTTCTGAAGCAATTCTGAGAGTATTCTTTTGTGAATATGTTCAGGAGCCCTGTGTGGCTGCCTCAATGTCCTCAATTAATTCAGACATTTATCTTTCACATCATGTTTACTTGGGCAGGAGCCAGAAGTCACATGGAGCCACTCCAGTGGATGAGGAGGACAAGGACATATTGGGATGTTTTTCTTTAACAAAAATTTCAGTAAACATTGGGTCAAAAAGGAATAATCAATAAATAGGGTGAATGCTAAAATTTAAAAAATGTATTGCATTAAAAGACACAATACAAAGGCCAGCGAGATGGCTCAGTGGACTAAGCACCTGCCTAGGCAAATGCAGGGACCAAGGTTCGATCCTAGGTACCACATGCTGATCAGGCCCAATCCCTGGCATGCTGAGCCTGTGACTGACCACTGGGTGTGGTGTTGCACGCCTGTAATCCCATGACGAGGAGGCTTGAAAACAGGAGGATCATTATGAGTCTGAGCTGCATAGTGAGATTCTGTACCAAACATATTTTAAAAAAGACAATGTCATAAATCCTCCTCTAAATATTCAAAATTATCCCCTTAGTTTCAAATACATTCCTCCTATCATTCTTGGCAATATGTCTTCTAGGGTGAAGTTTTAAATTTAAATAGCATGTACTAGTACGGCCTATGCTGATTCTTTGTTCCAATAGCTTATTTAATCTGTAACCATCTAAGGCCAACTGAAACTTATGCCAAGGCAGTGGCAAGAGTGATACAGATTTTCCCAAAGAGGAAGTATGAGGGACATACTGTACTCCTCTCTGAAGAGTTGCTTTTCCTTCGGGAGAGAAATGCTACACTATACACTAATCAGGTTAGCCAGCTATTTTTAAGTTCTGGAGGAAAAACACACAGGAAGAGAGAGAAAGACAAAGACAGAGATGGAGACAGACACACAATAAGAAAGATTAGAAGAGGGGCACTCACATAATATGAATACTGAGCAGTCCCAAGATAACTGGAGATTGAAGAAAGTTGGTGACAGCAGCTTCAGTCCAAATCTTTGGAAAAGCAGACAGTTAATAGCGTAAGTTCAAAAAATAATGCAAGTGCTGACTCAAGGCCAGAGACCTAAGAGCCTGAGGTGCTGAGGTTACCCATGTCCCAGAGCGATGGCAGAAGAGTAATATCTCAGCTCATGCAGCCAGGCAGAAAGAAGACTTTCATTTTTCCCTGTATTCTCCTCAGAGCTACAGTGGGTTGGATGACACCCCTGACCTGTGAGTCACAGCTCTGATAGACTCCAGAACGTCCCCATTTGAAGAATCTGATTGGCTTTGTGAACACACACACACACACACACACACACGCACGCACGCACACACACACACACACACACGTGCGCGCGAGCAAAAATGCCCTAGAACACCTGGCTCCGTTCCTGTAGCTAGCCAGGGGAGAGAAGGGAAGGAAAGGTGTGGTACCGCTCGCTCCCTCGGAAGGGAGCGCATTTTCAGAGTTAACTTCCCAGAGCAACCAGTCAGCTTCTTACTGCACCCTAGTTCTTTCCAGCTGGAAAAACTCAATACAATCACACGTTTCAAAGTTCAGGAAAGTTTTGTTTTTTCCTTGCTCTCCCTCGGCTACCCTGAGCACGAAGGATAAACTACGTGGTCAAACACAGGCTCTTATGTTCCTTCAGTGTGCGCTCACCAATGCTGGCCAAATTATTGAACCTTGCCTCCTCATAGATTTCTATCCCCTGGGAAATAAAAGTAAATAATGATATTACACCAACTCGATCGTTTAGTGAATGACTCCACATCAGAGCTACAGTCGCAGGGCAGTTGGCAGGATTCTGCGCCCCCCCCCCCCGCCCTCACCCCCCTACGACCTGCGCAGCTTTACAGGACATGAACATGATCAGTCGCCTTCTGCTCCACGAGTTTTGGAAAAGAATCAGATCCTGAATACTTTTCCCGCAGTTTTAATCGTTTTGATGGTTTTCAAAGCATAGAAAACGTTACAGTAAAAAGTAAAACACTCCATGCTGTGCTCCGAGAGGCAGTTAAAAGGGGTGGAGGGGAAGCTGGGGCTTCTACTGGGAGGCAGCATAGCCTCTGGGGGATGGGGTTCTGAATGTTTACGGTTCCCATGGTGACCGCTCACCTCAGCAGGGAGAGGCAGAGCGACATGGCGAAGGATCTAGAGCCTAAATGTAAGCGGACTGTGAGTGTCTGTGTTTGAATCTTGGTGTTTGGTGCCTGGGAACAGGGTGACTCCGGCCCGGTCACGAAAAATGGAATTTTTCTGAGGGGACTGCAGATTGCTGGGATTTAAGATCAGATCTCTGGTATGTGGCTCTTCAGACCTGAAGATAGGGGCAGAGAAAACTGTGAGGTCTAGAAGGGAGAAAGGTAGGTAAGGGGTGCGCCCTGCGTAGCGTGTGGGAGTGTGGGGTGAGTAGTGTAAGTTGTGTACTGCGTGGTGTATCTGAATGCCCGAGTGTTCGGTGTGTGCAGGCGTGTGAGTGTATGTGTGAGTAGTCGGGAGGAGGAAGAGGAGAGGAGGCAGGCAGATCTGCGACCATTTCAGGGCACTCTTCCTACGAATGCGGGGCTTTTCTGGGGTCTCCCATGGCTGCCACTGTGGCTGCTCACACTGCAATAGCCCCTCTGAGCTAACAACCCACCTGCTGTGAGGGGGTCCAGTCTCACACCTCAGGCCTCCCTCTGCTGCAGCTCCTCTGAGTGTGACGTACAGGAGGAGAGTCCCACCTTGAGAATCCAGTCTTCGCTCCCAGGAAACACTGATCCCTGGTGCAGAGGAAAGCTGGGAGCACCGAGCAGAGTCTTCTTGACACAGTGTGTGAAGATGGTCCCATGTTATGTTCTTGAGCTGCCCTCAGCACTGTGCACCTGTCCCAGTCAATGGGTATGCTAGGAGCCAGGCAGTGACCTCTGGAGATCCCTTGTACATGTCTGCTGCCACTGGCAATGGTCTGCACACCTGAGAGTGGGGTGACCGCATACCTGTGAGTGGAGTGGCCACACACCTGCTCCAGGTGCTGGGTGGACACACCACCTGGGACTTTGCTTGCATCTCCCAGCTTCTGAGGCGTCTTTCTCTTTAAGGAACAGGTGAAGAACTCAAGTCTATATGCCCTACAGAGGCCTCTGGGAGCAGTCGGAAGTGTCTTTCCTTGACAGTCTCTGGGGGTCCCTGGTGTGGTTAAGAATACTTACCCCAACTCCAAGTGACTGCTTCCCTCTTGTTTTTTCCCTCATGGGACACCAAATCTACCCTTGGAAATCTGCTATATCCTCTTTCCTTTGTTCTGCCACAGTAATGCATTTCTGAAAATGCAAGACTGAAAATAGCACCCAACATGAGTTTAGTTCTGTGGTTCACAGGGCTGCATGAGCCCACAGGGATCTGCTTAGGGTTTCTCTGCTTGAGCAGAGGTGTTAGTAGCAATGCACACTTTTTTGGAGCCCTGAGATGAATCCTTCCCAGGCCCTCTGCTTCACTGTATCTCCAATTTACTCTGGCAGAGGACCACAGGTGTCCTCTTGTTGCTTTTAACCAAAGCCTTTCCTAAGGCCTTGCACTGTGACCTCAGCCTCAGAGCCAGTCTGGTCATAGGATCCTGTACTTTTGTTGAAATCTTGGAGTCCCTTCTAGTCCTCTATTACTTGGGACTATAGCTAAAGAAGCTTCTCCGCTTTTAGTTGCGTTTACAGTTAGTTTGGGTCTATCCACATGATGGACAAGACTATCATTTTAAAGTCCATCTCCTGAAATGTACCAGCAAAGTCC
Source organism: Octodon degus (assembly GCF_000260255.1). Classification (NCBI taxonomy): domain Eukaryota; kingdom Metazoa; phylum Chordata; class Mammalia; order Rodentia; family Octodontidae; genus Octodon; species Octodon degus. The sequence continues at coordinate 101,410 of NW_004524837.1, read as the reverse complement.
CCTTATCACACACATGAAGGCAAGACATAGAGACCTGCCTCCCATATCTGGCACCTGAGAAAGAGCCTCAGGTAAGATCCATCCCTCTGTTCCTGCAGCTCCCCTGCCCTCTGCAGTCACCACATGGTGACTTGTGGCACATGGTGTCCTCCTGCTGAGGCACTTATATGGCAAATATGCCACAGAACTTAAGACTCCTGGAGGTAGGATTTTTGTTTCATCTCCCAAGACACACAGCTCACAGTTAGGCATACAGAGTTTGTATTATTCTTCAGAAGTCTGGAAACAGCACTTCTTTCCCACATTGATTCATTAAGCAGAACAGTGATTGTGAACCTTTCATGAAGGTTCTAATACCAGTAACACAAAGTTCATTCTCTTGAGAATTTGTAAAAATAGTTCTAGATGAGTGCATAGAAGGCAGAGTGTGTCCAGCCACCATTCCAGGGCTGTCACTGGGGTCCAGGAAGAACCAAACAGTCCACAAAGTTATGTAAGAGTTTTGGGGTAACAGAGGACATGGGAGGGGTCCTCTGTGTTCCCTGGGTCTCCTCTGGCGGACCTGCCTTCCTGGGGATCCACTGGCTCTGCTCTGAGTTCTTTCCATTGACACCTCCCAGGGTACTTGCTGGCTTTAGGGAGATAGGATAGGGATGGTCCTGAAAGAGCACTATGGAATTCCACAGATTTCAAGGTTCCAAGTGAGGAGACAATTCGGCAGAGCTGCGAAAGTTTTGGCTTTGTTGATTTACTCTTTATTAAAAATTTATTTATTTTATTGACACACACTTGCAGTGTAAAATGTTCACATGCATAATACATCTTAGTTTCTTCTTCTT
>NW_004524837.1:90694-100471 GCF_000260255.1 Octodon degus | reverse complement strand
TTCTTCTTCTTCTTCTTCTTCTTCTTCTCTTCTTCTTCTTCTTCTTCTTCTTCTTCTTCTTCTTCTTCTTCTTCTTCTTCTTCTTCTTCTTCTTCCTTTCTTCTTCTTCTTCTTCTTCCTCTTTTCCTGCAGTACCAGGGATTGAACTCTGAACCTTATGTTTGCCAGGCAGGCCCTTATACTTCTGAGCTGTATCTCCTGGCCCCTTAGTTTCTTTTTTTAATTCATTTTTCTCCCCTCCTTTCCATGCCTTAATCTTAATGGACATTCTATCTTGAAGAATAGATGATTTTCTTACAAGAAAAAAAGTAACACTCTGTGTTTAAAAATGTTCAATCCTTGAAAAGTTGAAAATATTTAATATAAACCTCATCCAAAAATTGATTTCTAAGTCTTTCTAGTCAAAATACATTTATTTATTTATTTATTTATTCATTTATTTATTTATTTATTGCTGGCTCAGGCTGGCTTAAGGGTGGGTCTGGTAAGGCATGGGGAGCTGGGGATCAAACCGTGGTCCCCACACCTGGTTAGGTTTGCCCCAGCAGGCGCTTAAACAACTGAGCTACCCTCAAGCCCCCTATAGACATTTAAAATGTTTGGTTTTTCCTAAAACAAATTTGTTTTCAGGTCATTTGTGAGAGAAAGACTTTTTCTAATAAGCAGTTTAAGTTTTGGGTTTTGTGTGCCCTAAAGATGGCAGGATATACAAAGCCACTGTTTCTCAATAATTGTAATATTTACTATATGGCAGGAGATAATACATAGCAGACATTATAGGTCATAGCAAACAGAATGGGATTCTGGGTTTATTAAGTCTAGAAAAGTAAGTATCTCCATAATCAAACTCAAAGATGTGCTAGGCATGGAGGTTGATTAATTCTAAAGACCTCGAGACTCTTTAGAAATAGCCAAAATCAAGCATGACATAACAACATGTGAGTGGCTTTCTTCTATTTTCTGCAAACTTAGTATGATCTGTCTTTCTTGATGTCTGTGTTAGAGCTTTTGATGAATTATGATTGTCTTGAGAAGTGGTTCTATTAACATTTTATCTGTTCATAAGTGTTTGTCTTTATTTTTTCAAGAAGCCCCTGGTTGGAAAAATTTGCTTCCACATAGAGCCCTGGTGGTCCATGCAAGAGCCAGTGATGGTCCATGTCCATGCTAGACAGCTGGGAGGCTGGACTTTGGACTTTACTGTGTTAGTGAGGAATGCACAGTTCAGATGTAGCAGAATTTCTGAGCCCCAGGTGTATACACCTGGCATCACCTGGATCAGCAGAAAGGAGAGATAGAGCCTGTGTGTTTGCTTTGTGGTTTAGGGTACAGCTGGTCTAAAGTCAGAGCAGCATCTTGTGGGTCATGGTGAGAAAAGGCTATTACAAAGAGGGAGTACAGGGTTCAGAGGCGTTTTCCTGCTGGGAGATGGAGATGGAGATGGAGATGGGGCCTGTGAGTCAAGAATATGGACAGGCCCCAGGGGCAGAGAACAAACCCACTGATGGCCATCTATGGGTACCTCATCCTACAACTAGATGGAGGTGGGTTCTGATAATAACAAGAATGTGTCTGCAACTGACTTTACCTCCAATCTGTAGAGAACCCAGCTAGCTGTTGCCTCACTTTTGTAGCTGTGAGGTCTCAAGCAGAGAGCCCAGCATGCAGAATGGGGACTTCATGCTGATGCCACTGAAGCTGATCATCTGTGGTCATTTGTCACACAGTAGGGAACTCACTGATGTGCCTCACTTTCTCTGGGCTGTGTTTCTTCTCTCAGATAGAAAGGGAGACCATGATGCGTCCTGATAGGTAAGGCTTCCCCCACAGATTTGGCACAGAAATGAGTTTGTATATCACTTCTTTCCCGAAGGTCTTCTGCTTCCCTTTCTTCAGGTGGTTATGACAGATAGGGGAAGGCTGTGATGAGAGGACAGCTCTACTCCTAGCTGGCTATCTGGACCACACTTGGTTTCATGACACTTCTCAGTGTGTCTTTTCACAGTGGGGAAGAGGTTGATCACCATGGTCCTTGTCACTGGGGACTCTGTTATGGTTTATGTGTATTTGTCCCCCCAAAGCCTCATGCAGTCATTGAGGTGCACTTCTACAGTTTTGTTAATTCATGATCCCAGGCTGGGATTATGGGGCTGAGTACTGCAGGGATTATGGATGTGAGTGCTACACCCAGCCTGGGGCAGACAGTCTGAATGTAACATAAGAGAGGCAGAGAGATAAACTTGCTCTCTGTTGCCATTGTTGTTGCTATACCTCCATTTTGCTCTCTGCATTTGCTACTAACATGAAAGGCTCCGTTCTTCCATGTGCCACACTGCCTTGGAGTCAGCCACGTATGGACTGAAACCTCCAGTAACTGTGAGCAAAATAAACCCTTTCTTCCTTCATTTTTTTTAGAGGAGTGGGCTTAGCCTGCCTGGAGGGCAGGGCTGGTGGGACATGTGGTGCTGGGGATCAAACTGTAGTCCCCTACACCTCTCTAAGCTTGCTTAAACAGGCACTTTAGACCATTGAGATACCTTGCCAGCCCTCCTTCCTTCATTCTGAGTGGCAGGTATTTGTCCCGGAAGTGAGAGAAGAGTAACTGAGACAGACTTGAAGCTGGGTGTAGGTATATCCTGGGCCTGTGCAAGGTCTGCTGGTCCCCTGGGGCCTCGCTTACCACCTGGTAGAGTCATTTGGTCTTTTGGAACACAGGAGACCTCGGCCTCTCTGGAGAAATGAACTCCTTTTGTAGACCTGTCAGGCTCCTTAGGTGGCCATACTGCTGGCTCTGGGGACAGACATCAAACTGCTCAGCAGCCCAGGTGGAAGCCCACTTCCTTAGTTTTGGATGGCAACTCATTATTAGGACAAATTCAGGCTGACTCAGAATCTTTTAGAATGTTTGGTGCTGCTGTGCTTTGATAAGAATGGGAGCAAGTGATGGAATGTCTACACCACGCCCAGTGTTTCCTTGCCCAAAGAGATTACATGGGGGTCCAGGAACCATTCTGCAACAGTGATTATCCTGATGGTGCAGAGGAACAGCTGAGGCTCTTAGAGATAACATAACAGGTCTGCAGTCACGTAGTTAGGAACAGGCAGGGAAACCAAGGCTTCCTACAATTTTGTATCCTGAGATTTGTTCTGGAATACAGCCCTCTTACTGGGGAATCAAGGAGCAGAGTCCTGTGTGGGAGGAGCCATTGTCCTGTCACCATAGCCATAGGTGATTCCTTGTGAGGACAGAATAGCAAGGAATGAAAGGTACCTCAATTGTAGGGGATCCTGACACTTTTTAATACAAAGGGAAAAAAATAATTTATTTATTCCCTAGAGTATACTATTTAGTACATCAAAAAGGCATCCTTATGCGTCATCATTTAGAATTACAGTTAATGTTTTAGACTTTTTTTTCTAGAGTTTTGCTTCTTTTTCCTTTAGAGCAACCACAGCCTTCCTAGAGACCCCACTTTTGGGTATGGGATATGCCAGCCCAAGAAATGGGTATGGCTAGTTTATGGTGGGACTAACTATGATATTTCATGCACATGTCCTTATCTTTCCCAAACAGTCTACCTGAGACGGAAACAATGTGGGCTTTGCAGTGTTAAAACTCTGTGTAACCTAAGGGAGCTTCTGAACAGACTCCAGAAGGACCACAGAGATGACATCTATCTCTACATCTCAGGGTACCTGAACCCCAACAAGCTCTACAGGCCACAGGAGACCATTGTGCGTCACTGGTGCAATGCCCACAGGCCACGGTGGGAGACGATGCCCCCAGCAAGAACAGGCAAGGCCACAGATAGGAAGACTGCTGAGATGAAGAATGCTTTGTCTTATTTTACTGTCAACACAGCACTCGTTCCCAGCCATGCTCAGAACACGAAGCTCTTTAAGTATTTAAGCCCACAAGGAGAAGTTTCACAAACTTTGCACACTTCTGAGGATTTCATTCCAAAGCAAATTCTGCAGGAAGCACAAAAGCAGGAAGAGGTGCTTGAGCACCCCTCAGAGAGACACCGGAGAGAAGAGCTCAGGTTGCCTGAGATGAAGGTGCTGAGGTTCAAAGGAGCAGGATCCAGCCGCCAGTGTACCCTGTCTCCCCAGGGCCCAGATGAGTATCAGTACATCAGCTCCTACCTAGCCAGTGTGACAAAAGCTGACAGGTACAAGAAGTTCTTGAGTTTCCAAAAAGAAGTTGTAGCAAAGCAAGATCTGAAGAGTGACTTCACTGGGAGCAAAGTGGCAGTCAGCCATGAAAAGAAGTTGGAGGAGGTAAGGAGGGCTGTTTGAAGCGCTAACCACGCAGGATCAGTTCCAGTTCAAGGACCTTGATGGGTTGAGAATTGTCCTCAGGTACCTAGTTTATATGTGCAGGTAGAATGGAACCAAAGAGCCAGGTACTGAGATCACTCTACATCATCATTAGATAATAACAGGGGACCATAGAAGGTGCCATTTGAATAGGAGGTATGATTGTCAAATGCAGTAAAGCAAGGAGACAAGCTTTGTGAGGTTGGGAAGGGAACCTAGGGATAGGGGAGATGGGAGGGAGAAAGGGAAGGAGAAAGAAAAAAGGATCAAGCTATGATATGTATATGTGCCATTTCTCCAAGATGAATTATATATTATGCATTGAAATGTGTACAAATAAAAATTCCAACAACTATTCCCAAAATTCCAACATTGCCATTAATCTCCCATTGGAATATTTACCTCACTTCAAACATGCTTATCCCACCATTCTTGCCACTTTCTCAAGCAGTTCTGGGTGGCTTCTTCAGTGAGTCTTCAGTTCCAGTATTATGGCTGCTTTTTTGCCTTGAATTAGTTCAAAACCTTTTCCTTTCATGGTCTTATTGGCATTGAGAGACAGCTAGAAGTTGCACATATGGGTGATGGTGAATATGCCCTTTGGTTCCTCAACCCAAAGAACTATTCTGAGGAGAGAATAAAGACCATGGGAAATGGGCTCATTCTCTTTACCCTAGGAACTCCAGAAAATACGCACATGCAACTCTCAACAGTTCGACAGACTGCAGGTTTTTGGAGATGTCTTTGAAGACATTTGCAACAGTTCTCTGATATTTGGTGACCTCTTGAAAGAAATTAAGGTAGGCAAAATATTCACTTTCTGTGCAACAAGGGGCTATGTGCTATTTTCCTCCTGCCATACTTAGGGAATGAGCTTACTCCTCAAGTCTCAACTGCACGGAGAACACCAAAAGCTATGCATGACCTTAGCCATAGACACACATCTGTGCCTTGTTGATTAAGCACCCAGTGAGCTCACTGCACATGTTTGTCCATCAAGCTTCCTAACTGTATACTTGCTACATATATAACATATAAACTTTTATAATCACAGATGTGTAATTTTATATGAATCCTTATGGAATTATAAGTTTCTTGTGATTTCATGCTGAAAGCAAATGTCATATAGAATCTGCCTTGAAATTATATTACTTAACCGGGATGCCATTTTCTAATTTCTCTAGTGACAAGGGATGCTTACCAGTGGCTTGTTCTCCAGAAATGCCCTTGTCACTTGGAAGTTGTCCTTCAGCAGATACAAGACCTACATCTGTAGAGCTTCTGGCTGGCAGGGGACCATTTGTTGTATGCAGGCAAAGTAATTTATGGCAGTATGTTGAAGTGATCAGTACTTAACATCTAAACATGCTTCAAAGAATGTTCAGTTTCATAAATGTTAGTGTACATGATTTACTACAGCACGGAAACATTTTATATAACTTCTAAAAATAAAACTGACACTCTTAATTTCTTTGTTATTCAAACAAAGAATTCCTCAAGGTAGCATTATCTTCTAACACACCTCCAATGGATTTTTTGTATGTGTGTATATGTGTAGAACAAGTACGAACTCTACATGGAGGTGCTTCTGGAGTCCCAGCCCACAAAGCAGATTAAGGTAACAATCAATCCTGAAGCATATGTAGTCTGTTTGTTCATATATTCTATGAGCAGTAGACAAACATTCTGAAGGACGCTCCTGTAGACTGACACAGTATTGCTGAAGTCTCCCTTCTCTTCCTCCCCCAAGTAATTTGGAATTATAGACAGTATTATACCCATGTATACCAAAAGGCATTTCCAGGAGGATATTAGGGATCTGAATAACCTTTGCATTGAGCACAGTATTATTTTATTCTTGTGTATAGCAATCAGTTTATGGTTTATTTTTATTTACCTATTTATTTATTTTACTAATTTAGTAGAAAGAACTATGGAGCTGAACATAGTGTACTTGAATCACTTTATTCAGTACACTCTTTGGCACACATAATGAAGTCATGGAATATGTACCCTTTAAAAATTTATTTGGAGGGCTGGGGAGATGGCTCAGTGGAATAGATGCTTCCCTGGCAAGCGCAAGGACCTAAGTTCAATCCCTGGTTCTGCCAAAAAAAAAAAATTATTTGGAGGGGCCAGTGAGATAGCTCAGTGGAAGCACCTGCTTAGGCAGGCCCAGGGGACCGAGGTTCCATCCCCAGCACCACCATGTACCATGCTAGCCTCACCCTCAGGGCAGGCTGAGCCGGAAATAAAAAAAAAAATTCTTAGGAAAGGTCAGGAATATAGTTCAGCAGCATAAGAGCTTTCCTGGCAAGTGTAAGGTCCCTTAGGAAAATAAAATTTTTAAGTTCTAAAAAAGGACACTTTCCCTAGAATTTCACCTGACCAATTATGCCTGCTATAATATCCCTCCTTCATTCTCTCCAGTGCTCCCAATCTTGGCTGGAATTTTTATTTAATTTTTATTTTAACCCAGGGTACCCCCCCAAAAAAAAATCAGGGTACCTTGGGTACACAGCACCAACCAAAGGAATGGTTTTGTGTCTTTCCTGGGAGTGCCTTATTTTTGCTTTGCCTTGTCCTCCAGATGCTCCAGGCAGAAGTCCAAAGACTGGAGAAGGGCCCTGTGAGGCCTGAAGATGTCGATCAGGCCAAGAGGGAGCTGAGAAGGCTCATGCAGGCCACCAAGGCAGCCCTGGAGCACAATGACATGTGAGGTCTAAGTAACCTGGCTTGACCTAGGTTTGGCTAATACTTATTCCAAAGATCTTAAAACTGTGTGATAATTGTTCATCTATCTTTGTGCATTGTTATGTTCTACATTACTAATGTCATCCTCTCACCTGGCCTCTTCCACAGCCATTGTGTACATGACTAAGATATTGTACCAAATATGGTATGCTCATGGGGAACTTTGGGGAAAGTCTGAAGGAATCCCATTTCTAGTATGCTGGCTGAAGTATTGATAGATGAGAGAGCCACGAAGTCAAAACACCTCATAGGAACACTCTTACTGTTTTTCAACCTAAAAAATTTTGTGACCTCCAGGTCCTCCAGGGTCAAGTGACAGTTGGATAAACATTGTTTGCAAAGATTTTCAAAAAGAAAAGATTAAACAAATTTGAAACAACTAAATATTCTCAAGAAAACAACACAAGAAATAAAACCAAATATGGAACATGACTTCAGTGTAACTACCAGAGAGAAGGCTATTGTCTTCTGCCCTAATTTATCCTCCAGGTCTTTCTCTCAGAGCATGATTGTAAGCTCTTACTTTCCCCAAAGAGGCCCACAGTGTGCCTATCACCAGATAACTCCTCCTCCTCCTCCTTCTGCTTCTGCTTCCTCTTCTTCCTCTTCTTCCTCTTCTTCCTCTCCTTCTTCTCCTTCTCCTTCTCCTTCTTTCTTCATTTGTGGCTGGCTCAGCCCATCCTGGTCTGGGAGTGGGGCTGGCACAGGATGTGGTGCTGGTATTGAACCACAGTCCCTGCAAGCCTGCCTAAGCAGGCACTTTAGACCACTAAGCTATCTTACCGGCCCCACCAGATAACTTTTTTTTTTTCAACAAATAATACACTGCATATATTCTTCTTAGTGGTTAATTGCTGTACAAGATGCGGACTTGTGATCCTATTTACAAACACCATTAGAACAAATCATTCTATTCATTAACAGAATGTAACTATATAACTAGATAACTTCTTAATCCTGCCCTTCAGACCTAATGCCCACATATCTGACTTTAAGTTGACTGGCTGGAGCTGTCATAGACATCTTTAGCATCCTATTTATGGTACAAAGTAAGAAGATTAGGTTGTTTCTTCATCAAAATGACATAAGTATAAATGAGACAAAAGAAAGATAGTACAAATGGGGCACTGGGATATCACTATTTTTATTATCAATTTGTAGGCTGAGAAATGAATTAGAGATGGAGTGCATGTTGCTACAATCTGCTAAGGAAAAATCAGGCAAGTGCCTTTTTAGATCTTCCCTATTTCCTTTCCAACATTGTATCTTGAGGTCCTGTTCCATATTCTGCTTCCTCTCCACCCCATGCACTTCGCTTATTCCTTTTCATCCTTGCAACTCAAATTAGCACTACTGGTCTAGTAAAATTCTCCTTGAGCTTCTCCCCATGGACTAGATGTTCCTGTTTGTGTCTCCATTGCACCTCCTACTTCCTCACTGTCACCATCTCATAATTTATTAGTGAACCTTCCCATCTAGCCAACTATGTGCAAAACTGGGTGCTCAACAAATCCTCACTAACAATCTGAATGAATTAAAGGTGGAACATACCATCTTTGAGTCCGATCATGTTCATTTCATTGACATGCTTAGAATTTGAGCTCTTTTGTAGTTTATAATTATACCTCACACAGAGAATATTGTAAATAATACACAATGATATTCAAAATAGCTGAGGTATTCAGTTCAGTAATACTTTATTTTCAAATATATATCTAGAATCTTGTCAAAAAACTGTAATTGATGAAGAACATCTTACTCTTACTGAGAAGGTTGAAAAGAAGAGATATGAAATACTCAATAAATGGGATGAAATTCAAACTCTTGAAAAACAAATTAAAGCTACTTTGGTGCATACCAGCATTTCTGATATCCTTGAGAGTAGGATTAAAAGCATAGAGGTATGCTATTTTTCTACTTAAATATTTAGATTGTACTCTTGCTTTCAAACTGTAGCAAATACATGAAGCAATTTGATTGCATTGGAGCAAATATATTTCCCTTTAAAATATTTTCTATAGAAATGTTACAATAATAAATATCGAATAAAACAAAAGTGCAGATGACAAATAAAACCCTGCACAATTATGGAAATAGTTAAATCCTGCAGAATTGGTGCAGAAATTGTGCATACTGTGCCTCAGTGTAACTTTTTGTTATATTATATGTGATATGTGACTGTCTTTTTTTTTTTCCTCCTGGTTATATAGTAACATATATTATCCCAGAACTGTTTTTTAAAATAAAAACAGAGTACTAAGACTTGCATAGTGTATAGAAGGTGGTGATGACCTAAATAGCCTAGGTTTGTAGTAAACAATATCTTGCCTCACTTACAATTACTAATCTTTTTCAACATGTTGGTTATCTGGAAAAATAAGTCTTTTTACTTCAAAACACTTTTTAGGTTCCTATCCTTATTGGATATTCTCATCCACGGTATTAACTACATTTTCAAGTTATAATAACAATACTCAGTATTTTGATAGTGCTTACAATGAATTTATTTGGAAATCAATGATAGCCTTACAATAAAAAACATTACCATTGGGGCTGGTGAGATGGCTCAGTGGTCTAAAGCACCTACTTAGAACAAGTTTAGCAAAAACACATGGACCGCGGATCAATCCCCAGCACCACATGCCAGCCAGCCCCGCCCCCTGGTGGGCTGAGCTGGCCACACACACACACACACACACACAC
>NW_004524837.1:83074-90594 GCF_000260255.1 Octodon degus | reverse complement strand
CCATAAACTTGACTCAGCAGAGGAATAGAATGGATACCGGTTAATGGCCTCCAACAGAACACCATGATGGTTTAAAGATAGAAAGGCTTGTATGTGTCAGTAGGCAAGAGCTGACAGTGGTTTGGCCTGAGAGATATCACTAATCTCCCATGGTGATTCCTGCTGTGGTTTTAGTATGTTCCTCAAGCATAAGGTCCATGTTCCACGGATGAAGAAAACAGCAGAGAGAGAGACAGACAGAGACAGAGACAGAGACAGAGACAGAGACAGAGACTGAGACAGAGACAGAGACAGAGACAGAGACAGAGACAGAGACAGAGAGAGATTTTAGCAGGCCTGAGAGGCTATTTTGCTTTTTTATGGAATGGCAGCCTTTCTCAGGAACTCCCGCCTATACCTCACTGGGAGGCACACATCCCACAGCCACTCTTAACTGTAAAGGAGGCCAGAAGACAGCATTTTGCATTCCATGTACATGCCAGAGAAAGACAAGAGAGAAAAGCGCCAGAATTGGTGCTAAGTGAGCCACCCAGGGAGCCCAGATTCTGGGTTTCTTTATATCATGACACCTAGGAAGATAGCACCGTTGCATATACACAGCCCGGAGGCCCTTTCTATATCCTTGGTAATGGAAATGATCTAACTCTGTTGCCACAGGACATAGAATAGAAAATGTGACAGGTGTGTACCCAAATACCAGAAAATCTTTGCTGCATTCAAGGCCCAAACTCTACGAACATATTCATTAATTAAAAGTAGATGATTGCCTCATCTAATCAGTTTTGGGGTAATTGCCTTAAAAATGGATATTTATTTTGAAGTGTTCTTCCTTCTTTAATGAATTTTTCTTAATCTATTTTGCTGGTGTCTTGTTTATTTTAAGAAATCTTCGGGAATTTATTACAACATTTGTAGAAGAAGCAAAATATAATTCTCAAGAGACTGAAGAAATGACCTATGAAAATTGACAACTGCCCTATGAATAGCCTGGATGTTTACAGATTAAATTAATGAAGATCTATTATATTCTGTCAACTTCAACCCTATTAATGTGTTATGTACCCCATTCAAGAAGTTCATAAATACATGTACAAAAATATTTTTCATATTTATGTATATTTGCATAACAATACTAGTTCTTAGAATATTTTTATTTTATTTGGTAACTTTCAACCGAAAGTTATAAAATACTTCTGCATATTTAATAAAAATAAAAAATTAGCTCTACTATAATGCAGATAAATTTGCTTATTTACCAGTATAGGTTTCTATACATGTATCTAATTAAATTTGGTAATGGACTAATTAATATTCATGTAATTAGTATTTACTGAATAGAAATGATCACGACACTACAAATGCTACATTTGTGTGGTGTTTGCATTGAGTTCACCTTAGCTGACTGTGGTCCTCCTGACAACCTTGTAACTTGAGTGGGGTTTATCTACACTTTGCTTTTAATGTAAGCAACTAGCTAGCATAAACACAAGTTTGATGCCCTTGGACAACAATTCATATAGTGATTTTGAAGATCAAATGAAAATGATGAAAAACACAAATGAGGCATCCAGTCTTGACTTGGAATGTTGAAATGGTAGAGCTGCATGGTGGGGTGAGGAGAGAGAAGAGAAGGCAAGAAGGAAAGCAAAAGAAGGGAGAAAAAGCAGTCAGGATAGAAAGGGGAATTATTGCCAGGGATCTGTATTAAACTCAGGACTCATTAAGAACTATTAGCACCTCCTGAGGCATGATTCACTCTGCTTTTAGTGATAAAATGGTAATAGTTACTTGAAGCTTTTTCCATGCACAGAAATAATTTAGGATTTCTAGGGGGTTTTTTAGTTCTGTATGATTTAGTCATTTTCTGTTGGTTTTTTGCATTCACTAGACTCCTATCAAACAGATTCCATCTTTCTGGTCACTCTAGAAAAGAACTAGAGTGTGACTTAGTAAGCTGGTGTTTCAAGGCCCCTGTTATGATTTAGCTCTAAAGTATCCCCTCAAAAAACTCATATATTCAGAAGTAGGCATTTTGGAAGATGAGATTATGGGTGCTCTATATTCTGTGGATTTGTCTTGCTGGGTTTACAGTTGAACATGTTGTCAGGAGGTAGATCCTGGTTGGAAAAGGTGCAAAATTCTGCTATGACCTGGAAAGGTGAATTCTTTTTTTTTTGGCAGAACTGGGGATTGAACTCAGGCCCTTGTGCTTGCCAGGGAAGCACTTATTCCACTAAGCCATCTCCCCAGCCCCTGAAAGGTATATTCTTATACCTCTTTTCCCTCTGCTTCTTGCTTGCCACACCAGGCCTTTCTGACATGACATTTCTCTTTTAGAGTCAGCCATGAGCCAAATAAAACTCTTCTCCTTTAGTTGCAGATGTTAAGTATTTTTTGTCCCAGTAGAAGGAAAATGATTAATATAGAAAATTATGATTAGAAGAATGGGTCATTCCTGTGACTGTACCTGACCATGTGGTCCAGAAGCCTTTGGGAGTATTTCATGGGTGGATTTCACATGCTTGAAGTAACCACAGTGATGTAAGCAGAGCTGGGTGTATGATTTGAATGGAACCCTAAGGACTATGATGCTGTAAAGGACAGGATCATGGAGTTCCAGACAGAAATGGGTACTCTACTAAAATTGGACTGGTGATTTTCAAGTTACATTTTGGCAAAAAAAAATTTGCCCATGTTCTAAGACTTTGTTGTGAGGTTCAATTTAAAAATGAAGACTAAAAAAATGAACAAATCAATAAAATAAAACAAAATAAAAGTGGAGACTAAGCTGGTGGAGGAATTTTCAAGGCAACCTATTGTTCAGGGTGTTTCATGTGTTGGTTGCTCTCCTTAGTATTTACAATAAGAGTCTGGAGCAAAAGAAGAGCTGAAAGATGTCAACAATTTGAGACTTGGCCTGAAAACAAACACTTGCAAAGTTGGAGTCAAGGAGAATATGATTAGTGCAACTAAAAAGAGGCCACATACTTTGCACCTGAGTATTAGAAATGACTGTTGGAGGATATCTCACAAACCAGCAAAACCCTACTTATCACAATCTTGAGTGTAAAAGAATACACCCTTTTGAAAGGTATTGGCTTGAGAAGCGATGCCCAGTGCAGTCTGCTCACTTAACACTGCATAGGAACTGTTTCCCAGTGTTCAGATGTTTAGACACTAAGAGGCTGCTGCAGCCATGGTCCACTGGGGCTCATCCACTGTTCCCAGTGGTAGCAGATCTTGGTGTGACACACATGTACTGGTTTTGCAGGTATACAGAATGCCAAAGTTGTAGCTGAGAGGCTTCCACTCAGATTTCAGAAGAATTCCTGAGAGGCCAGGCATAAATATGTTTCAGGGACATAGTTCCTGTCAGGAGTCCCTATGAGGTACTGCCTAGAGCTGTAAGTGAAGCCAAAACTTTAGTGGAGACCCCAGGAAGTTGGAGATGCCAGGTCAAGGAAAGTTGCAGTCAGTCATCAGAGCTATCTCCAGAGACAGGCCATGTGAGCTGCACCCAGCAAGGCCACAGGGGTGGGACTACCCAAGCGCTTTGGAGCTCACTTTTCACTACCACATGCCCTGTGTTCTGGACATGGAATAACAAAGTTTAATGTTTGCTCTGCTAAGTTTTTGTCTTGCTTCACTCTAAATCTCTTCTATGCCCACAATCCTCCCTTTAAGAATGTCAATGTTTATCTTGTGGTATTCTAAGTAGGAAATATTTAACTTTATTTTTTATTTTTATAGGGTTCATAGATAGGAACATCAAATTTTCAGTATTTTATTTTATAAAATACTGAATTTTAATAAAATTTTATTTTATTTTTTTTTTGTTGTTGTTTTCTTTCTTGGTGTGTGGGTACCAGGAATCAAACTCAGGACCTTATAATTGCCAGGCAGGCACTGTGTCACTGAGCTATATTCACATACCTCTAAGTTTATACTTGGACATTTGAGCAGTCGTAAATGGATGCGACTTGAGTTCATACTCAGAAGCAAAATAAGTCAGTCTCACATGTGTAAACATTATATTCCTTCCTAGTATAAGAAACTGAAAGAGTAAATAAGATCCAAAACATACAGTAGATATTGTGAAAAGAGAAGAAAATGCTCAGAAGGAAAGAGAAACTTGAAGAAGAAAAGGAGAAAAGAAAGAAGAAAACCAGAAAAATAGATAAATAAACAAACACACACACACACACACACACACACACACATATACACACACACAAGATGGTTAAGATAGTTATACTAATTGCTATGAGCTCACTGAAAAGAAAGATATATACCTATATGACTTGATCAGTTTTTCATGGCTAAATTTTGTATTATGAACAGCTACTTTGAAGATAACAATGTACTAATCACTGTAACTCTCTTACAATCTTGTTTTGAAATTTTATACCATTTTTTTATTTTCTTTAAAATAAAAAGTACAGTAAAAAATTAAAAACCTCTGGAAATTCTTGGAGATAGACTCAATGGATTTTGCATAATGGGATGGATTTAGCTATTTTAGGGCCAACAGCAGACTGTTATGGTTTAAATCTATAATATCTCTCCAGGCCAGATGTGGTTGCACAATCCCAGCACTTTGGAGGGTGAGGCAGGAGAATCACTACAATGCTAAGACCACCTAAACTGTAGAGTGAGACATTTCAAAAAACAAACAAGCAGTCTCTGCAAATATATTATTTTCCCAAAGGTGAGGCATATTGGACCATGGGGATGTGGGGATGCTGAAAGTGCTGTCGGGGTGTAAGCCCAGTTGCAAGCTTGTATCTCTGGGGTGTGACCTGTACAGATTTTTTTTTATTGTCCCTTTATCCATCCTTTCTATTTCCTGGCTGCCATGAGGTGAGTAAATTCCCTCCAGCATTCCCTTCCACACTCTTTCTGCCTTGGAGCCAGATGACTGTCAATGGAGCTTTATGAAATCATGAGCCAAAATAAGCTTCTCCTCTACATTGTGGATGTCATGTATTTTGTCCCAGCAATGGCAATATGGCTAATACAACCCCCAACCCCAGTAAGTGACACTTCTTGGAGTGGAATAAAAGTTTGGCTGGCTTAATTCCTAAACTCTTAGTAATTTATTTCATGGTGTCTTTTTATGCGTTTATCGCTACATAAAAGGGACATGCATTATCACTAAATACGAGAAGAAATGGATATATAAATTGTCAGAGAGTGGCAGCAAGGCAAATAGAATTAAAAACAGAGCTGAGTTTATTGTCTTGAGAAGTGAGGAGAAGTCATCCACTCAACACATCTCCAATTTGGAAGTAAAGAGCTATATACAGAAGCAAAGAAAATATGGTATTCCATGCTAAGGGAATGTTAGGCATCACGTTCTCAATAGGTGTGTTGAGGATAAGATTTAAAAGTCCTTTAAAAAGTTGGTCATTATTCTTATTCATATCAGACAACTTCTTCTAAAAAATGTGTTATGATATGACTCTTTTAAGATCAAAGTCTTGCAGCAGGTTGCATGATATTTACCTTCTTGGTACTGGTAAATTCTTTCTTGTAAGGCAAATAAAGGATCCTCCCATCCATTCTTACATTCAAGTAATATTTGTTGTATCAGCATTAAAGCATATTTCAGACAATTTTCCAGTTATGAGTATAGAAATTTATAACATATGGTCCCAATGTTCAAAACATTCATCCATTCTTGTACTAGAAGAATAACAACAGAGAAAGTTAAACACATGCTATAATGTGGGTAGGTGAACTTGCTTTCAATGGTAAGCATATATGAACATTTTGGAAAATATGTTAGTATCAAGTGGTGTGTCTCACTAAATGTTGATGTGTTTCCATATGCCCCTGGCTTTGCTGCATGTGAGCAAGACCATGTGTAAGTTCTTTGGGGCTGTGTGGGAGTAAGCAAGACCATGTGTAAGTTCTTTGGGCCTGTGTGGGAGTGCTGTGTACAGCAAAAACAACAACAGATGTTGTTTTGTAACAGGTGGTTCATTTGTTAAAGGAAATGAAAGAGAAGTCAGAAATTTGGACCTCTTAGTGTCAGAGAAACCAACTGCTTTGAACCTCTAATTCTAGAGATGAGATTTAATAAAATCTATACTCTGATGAAATGTCTGAAAGTAAAGGGTAGATTCCAGTGATGGCATTTCTACTAAAGCCCCATAGCCTCAAGGAAGGTGTCCTTCAATCAAGGGTGTATAATACAGCCCAGGGTGAGAAAGTAAATAAAAAGATCTGGAAGCATCACTGAGCAAGTTGGACACGAGGCACACTGTGGAGGTGAATACATTAGAAGCCTTCTACAGCTTGAGGATCTTGAGGAGATTTTATAGAAAGTAGATCTTGAAACCCCAGATAAGAAAGCCCACCATTCAAAACCTAAAACAGCTCCCTGTTCCCTGACTGTCCATGCAGAGGGAAAGAAAAGAAGCTGATAAATCTGTGTATCTGCCAAGGGAGCATCTTCCTTAAACTACTATATATATGTCCTGGGGGGAACACAAAGGGTCAGCCAGCAAAAAGGACAAGGAACAGAGATCCATTCAGGATGTAGAAGTAGGATGCATTCCTGAAGAATCTCTCTCTTTCCTGGGAGAGAACCTAATAATATCTTCCTTCAGGGTTTTGGAAATGTTCCAGACCAAGGACTACTGAGTGTATTTCCTCTTATCCTGCAATCCACCTGGTTCTCAGAGAGTAGAGAGAGACCACTTAGCATTCTCAGAGATCCCGGATAATGAGTGTGAACTATGAAAACCTTTCCTCATCCAATGGTGAAAGTCTTGTTACAAGTGGTGAGGCGTAGGCCCAGCCAGCTAGCTCAGAAGATTAAAGCACCTGCTTAGACAGATGCAGGGGCCAGGGGTTCAATTGAATGCCTCATGTGCTGCACCAACCCCCATCAGACAGTGATTGAGACTGGGCAAGGTGGTATGCCTGTAATCCCAGCACTTAGGAGGCTGAAAAACAGGAAGGATCACTACAAGTCCAAATGTGTAGTGAGACCCTGTAGACACTGTACTAAATACATTTTAAAAAAAGGAAAAAAATTAACAAGTGGTGAGGCTTAAGAGACATTGGGGCTCTGGGGATCTGGGTCTCAAACAGAACCTGACATTGTGAACACCCAGTCTGAGTAGAGTGCAAGCTTGCCTCTACCAGGCTTATGGCTGTTTGGCTGATTTGTTACTACACCACAACTTAGTCTCACCTGATCTACTATAGATGTTTATTAGCTACTTACCCTATGTTAGACACTGTTCTGTGTCCTTTATCTGTTTCAGTTCATCTAATTTTCACATGACTTCACATAGTAGGTTGCAGTTATTTAGTTAGAAATAAGGAAACATAGGGGCTGGGGGGATGGCTTAGTGAGTGGAATATGCGCTTCCCTGGCAAGTGCAAGGGCCTGAGTTCAATCCCCGGTTCTGCAAAAAAAAAAGAAAGAAAGAAAGAAAGAAAGAAAGAAAGAAAGAAAGAAAGAAAGAAAGAAAGAAGAAAGAAAGAAAGAAAGAAAGAAAGAAAGA
>NW_004524837.1:73055-75138 GCF_000260255.1 Octodon degus | reverse complement strand
CTTTCTGCAGCTGTTTCTTTATTTCAGAAGCTGTTGATTCATTGCTTTCAGCTGTGTGATTTCCAGTTTTTTTCTGTTTTAGTGTCCTCTGCACTTGTTACGGGTGGGCTTGGGTTCTGAGGTTGCATTTTGTTCCTTCTCTTCATTTTGTGTAGCACTGTCTTCTGACCTTTGTTAAAGATCTTTGTTATAGTTATAACCTTCGCACGTACTGAAGTTCAGGTGCAGCTCTACAAAGTTTGGATATATCCAGCTGTGCCTGGCTTGGGTCTGGCTGATGTGCTCAGCTCCTTCCCGCTGCTGCCTTTGAGGGTGAACCTGTTGTGCCCCCGTGGCAAGATGTTCTGCTCCTGGACTAGCTAGGTGGATCTATCCTCTACATTCTCTGCAGGGATTGCAGCTGCAGGATTACACCTCAGGCATGTGTGCCAGGCCTGAGCTGTCCCTGGTGGGGGCAAGGTGGTGTCGGGGGGAGAGGAAGCTCTCCCTCACACTCACTGGGTCTGGGCTAGGACTGGGTCTTGGGGTTCCCAGAATGCAGCAGAAATTCCTACTCATCGGTCGAGTTGTGGGAGGTGCTGCGGAGTGTTTGGGGCGCATCCCAAGTGGGTGGGAGAGGGTCCTGCCCACACCGCGCCTGTGCTGGGACCCGTAGTTGGTCTGGCCAGCGCAGGGTAGCAGGAAGCTCTCCCACACATTCACCAGACCTGGGCTAGGACTGGGTCTGGGGGTTCCCTGAATGCGGCAGAAATTTCTACTCGGCATGTGGGGTTGGGGGAGGTGCTGCGGAGTGGTGGGGGGCATCCCAAGGGGGTGGGAGAGGGTCTGGCCCACACTGTGCCTAGGCTAGGACTTGTCCCACTGGCACAGCGCAGCAGGAAGCTCTTCCACACACTCACCGGACATGGGCTAGGACTGGGTCTGGGGGTTCCTGGAAGGCGGCAGAAATTCTTACTCGGCGGGCGGGGTGGGGGAAGTGCTGCCCTCTATATCTCTTTGACTCTGCTTCATGTGATCTATTTCTTTCCTGTAATGCTCATTCAAGGAATCCGTCATTTTTCTAATGTCTTCTATTTTTTTTTTTATCATTGTCTTCTTTAGAAGCAGTCATAAATTCTTTTAATGCAGTGTTATTTTCAGAATGGGTGTCTTCCCTATGTTTCTGTAGTTGCTCCTTTACTTCAGATGGTATGAGTTCTGAGATTTCTTTTCTTATTTCAGAAAAGAATTGTGCTCTGAGTTCCTCTATAACTTTCTGCTGTTGCTTATTTACTATCGATGCTATTAATTCATGCATTTGAGCTGAACTAGTGTCTTCTGCACTTCTTCTGGGTGGGCATTGGGCTTCCTCCATATGTTTCTGCATTTGATTCTTTACTGCAGATGTTATTAATTCAGGGATTTCTTTTTTTATTCTCAATCTGAGATCCTCTATACCTTTCTGCAGTTGTTTCTTTATTTCAGAAGCCATTGATTCATTGCTTTCAGCTGTGTGATTCCCAATTTGTTCTGTGTTAGTGTCCTCTGCCCTTGTTATGGGTGGGCTTGGGTTCTGATATTGCATTTTGTTCTTTCTCGTCATTTTGTGTAGCACTGTCTTTTGACCTTTGTTGTAGATCTTTGTTGCAGTTATAACCTTAGCACATACTGATGTTCACATTCAAATATACAAAGTTTGGATATATCCAGCTGTGCCTGGCTTGGGTCTGACTGCTGTGCTCAGCTCCTTCCTGCTGCTGCCCTTGGGGGTGAACCTATTGTGCTCCTCTGGCAAGATTTTCTGCTTCTAGACTAGATGCATGGTTCTATCCTCTACACTCTCTGCAGAGATGTCAGCTGCAGGGTTTCACCTGAGGCCTGTATGCCAGGCCTGAGTTGAGCCTGGAGGGGATAAGGTGGAGTACGGGGGAGAGGCAACTGTCCCACACACTCAGCGGGCCTGGGCTAGGCCTGGTTCTGGTGGCTCCCAGAACCCTGAAGAAATTCCTACTTTGCTGGGGAGATGGCTCAATGGAATAAGTGCTTCCCTGGCAAGCACAAGGGCCTAAGTTCAATCCCCGGTTCCACCAAAGTAAATAAATTA
>NW_004524837.1:64817-72955 GCF_000260255.1 Octodon degus | reverse complement strand
TTATTTATTTATTTATTTATTTATTTTTGTGGTACCAGGGATTGAACTTGCCAGACAGGCACTTATTCTATTAAACTATCTCCCCGGCCCGTTAAATGATTTAAATCATGACCGAAAAATGCAGCATAAAACTTATCATTTTAACCATTTTAATTGTACAGTAAAGGGATTAAATACATTCACCTGGGCGGTGATTACCACAACCCATTTTTGGGTCTTTTTTGCTCTGAAGCTCTGCATATGTTAAATGGGATCATTTATCTTTAGCACACTATTCCTATGTCTTGATCCTAACTAATTATTATATTTATTTGTATGTATTTATGTACTTTTTATATTTTAGGGAAGGGTCTACAGGGTGTTCAGGGTCTCATTATAAGATTGGCCTCATAATGATCTGCCTGTTTCCAGCCTCCCAAGAGCTGAGATTACAGGAGCACACCACCACGGCCAGTCTCAATTGCCATCTCAGCACGCCCTGCGGGGGTGGCCAGCATGGCAAGCCAGGCATGGAACCCTGGCCCCTGCGCCTCTTTGCAGGTGCTTTAATCCACTGAGCTATTTGGCTGCCCCTATTTTTATGTATTTATAAGATCTGTTACTATTATAAAAGAAAGTTTTCAACCATTTGACCATACCTTTTATAATCATTTATTGCTGACATGTGTGTTACTTACTGATACAGGCATACCCTGGAGACACTGTGCCTTTGGTTTCAAACCATCCCAGTAAAGGTTATAGTGCATTGAAAAGGATACCACAAATTTCATTTTCCAGCATATATAAAATTTATACTATGTCTTAGTATGTTAAAAGTGTGACAGCACTGTCTCAAAACTGTACTTTAATTAAAAACAACGTGTTGCTAAAAAGTTAATAATATTTGAGGGGCTGGTGAGATGGCTCAGTGGTCTAAAGCACCTACTTAGAACAAGCTCGGCAAAGCACAGGGACCGTAGTTCAATCCCCCAGCACCACATGCCAGCCAGCCCCGCCCCCTGGTGGGCTGATCTGACCCCCCCCACCACACACACACACACACAAATAAATAAAAATTAAAAAATAATAATAATATTTGAGCTATTGAAAAAGATGCATTACTAAATTTGCTTAACCAACATTTGTCACAGACCTTCAATTTGTAAATAATTATGTCATCTATGAAATATGATAAAGCCAAGTGCAATGCAGTGAAGTCTGCTTGCCATCATGTATTCATAAAGAATTGTTTCCAGCCATTAAAAAGTGAGATTCCTTTCAATTGATAGGATTTTTCTAGTGCTTTTCTTTAACCTGTTGAAGCAGCAAATGTTACCTCTTTACTTTTTGACCTAGCAACATAAGATTTATCTTTTTTCTTATTTACATATCATTTGATTCCTTGTTTATTCATTGGCTTTTAAATGATGTCCTTTTGAATGTCCTTATAACTATAATGACAGTATTCATATATTTTCTTTTATAAGTAGTAAACAGTAGTTAAAAATATTCCTAACAAAATATCTTGCTTTGAAAACCACACCTTCTTCAGAATGAAGCTGTAAAACTGGAAACAGCAAATAAGATTCTACAGAAGAAAATGCAAGTAAGTTTTCTTTTGTGTGCGATTCAGAGTTTACAGAAATATTTCCTGAAGTATTTGCTCATACTCAATTAAGAATACATGCATTTTTCTGAATAATAAATTCCTGTAATAATTGGAATATCTGACTATAAATATATTCACTTAAAACTAGACTAGTATAAGTTCATTTATTAATAAAAATAACTCTTACATTTTAACAATGGAATATGCTAGTCATAAGCACTTTTCTCACTCAGCCATGCATTACTGTTCAATGTATTGCATTTATTCATGGCAAGAATCTAATGAACTGGCTCTGATAGACACTTTGGAGATACCTCCTTCAAAATTCTTCATAGTTTGCTTTAGTACATAAAACTAAGAATGATAACCTATCTAGGAATGATCCAGATATAATTCAGAAATGATAATCTATCTACAATCAAATTTGCTGCTATTATATGACCAAAGAATTTTTAATTTTTGCAGGTCATTGAAAACAATGTGAGGCAGATCATGAAAAAGAGTAAGATCAGTGAGGAAGAACAGGAGTAAGTTTTTCTATCATGATACAAATATACGAAAAAAGAAAAAGAAAAAAAGGGGCTGGGGAGCTGGCTCAGTGGAATAAGTGCTTCCCTGGCAAGCACAAGGGCCTGAGTTCAAACCCCAGTTCCACAAAAAAAAAAAAAAAAGATAAAAATATATGTAACATCTTTGATCAATTTTGATTTAGTGTATTGTGAGAGATATGAATCTAGTTTCTATTTTTCTCCTCCTCCTCCTCCGTCTTCTTTTTTCAGTGCTGGGGATTGAACTCAGGACCTTGCACTTGCCAGGCAAGTGCTTATTCTACTAAGCTATCTCCCCAGCCCATACAGTGCTAGATTCAGTCTTCAGCATATGGAAAGTCAGTTTTCCCCGCACCATTTAGGAAAGAGCCTATCTTTCTTCCAGTAAAAGTGTTTGGGCACTTTGCCAAAAGTAAGATGACTGATTATGTTTAGAGTTGTCTTTGGATGTTTTATTCTGCTCCATTGATACTCAGGTCTGGTTTCTTTGTTTTTTTTCTTTCTTTCTACCAATACTATGCTGTTTTTATTATGTTAGCTTTGTGTTATAACTTCAAATTGGGAACTGTGGTGCCCCTGCCTAAATATTAACACAGAAACACTTAATCTGATCAAGTATAAAATAGATAAAACTCAGAAGAATATATGCAGTGTATTATTTCTTGAAGCTGTACTTTCGATTTGATTTGAAACTGTCTCATTGCTATATGTTTATCAATAAAACTTTGAAAAGAAAAAAAACATGGAAATGTTAAAAAAATAGATAAAACTCTTTAAGACATAGGTATAGTCAAAGACTTTGTGAACACAATCATGATTGCATATGAGATATTATCAAGAATAAACTGAGATTACATCATACTAAAAGCTTTTGTAGGGCTGGCAAAATAGCTCAGTGGATTAAAGTCCTTGCAAACAGGTGAAGGGGCTGAGGGTTCGATCCCCGGGGCCTGCCACGCTGGCCCAGCCTCTGGGGCATGCTGAGGTGACAGTGGAGACTGGGCATGGTGGCACATGCCTGTAACCTCAGCTCTTGGGAGGCTGTAAACAGGCAGATCACTATGAGTCTGATTTAGTAGTGAGACCCTGAACACCTTGTAGGCCCTTCCTCTAAAATACAAAAAATAAAATAAAATCTTTTATGCAGCAAAAGAAACTACAAACAGCAGAGACAACAAATGCAAAAAATTTTACCAGCTATTCCTCAGACAAAGGACTAATATCTAAAATATATAAATAACCTAAAAAAGTCAAACAGTGCAAATTTAGACTCAATCTGAAGTGAATAAATGCTTCTCAAATGAAGAAATGCAGACAGAAAAAAAATATGAAGATATCAGATATCATTGGTCATTCAAAAGATGCAAATTAAAACAACACTGAGAGTCCATCTTACCCTACAAAGAATGGCTGCTGTCAAGAATTCAACCAATGGGCTGGCAAGATGGCTCAGTGGTCTAAAGCACCTACTTGGAACAAGCTTGGCAAAGCACAGGGACTGCGGTTCAATTCCCCAGCACCACATGCCAGCCAGCCCCGCCCCCTGGTGGGCTGAGCTGGCCACACACACACACACACAAAATAAATAAATAAAAAAAAAAAAAGAATTCAACCAATAACAAATGCTGGAGTGGCTGTGGGGGAAAAGGAGCTTTTCTGCACTGTTGGTGAGAGTGTAAATTCATGCAACCAATTTGGGAATCAGCATATAGATTCTTCAAAAATTTAAACTAGAATTTCCAGTTGACCCAGATATTGATACCTTTCTGAAAGAGTTAAAAGAATCACACCCCAGCAACACATGCACACCATGTTTATAGCAGCACAATTTGTAATGTAGGTAACAACTCAGATGCTCATCAGATAAATGGATAAAGAAAATGTGGTTTTTCATGACTCATCCAGATGGCTGACACTGACAAAAGATCTATAAACTGCTGTACATAGTTTCAGGGTAAATCCTGAGGGAATTTGGCTGACCTTGTCAGATACAAAAGTTACATTTTTTGTTATATAGGTCTTGCTTTATCTTGCTCTTAACCACCCAGCCAAAAAGTATAACCAAGAGGTATAAAAAGTAAACCATATTAATGAGCTGAACTGTAAATGACTCAAGTCAACAATTTCTGACATTGCCTGTTCTGCTGATAACCCACTACTATTATGGACTCTTGGACTATATTGTGTTATTTTGCTGAATGCATGCACCTACAATATTTGAATGGCAATGGAACAACCATCCCTGACAAAACAAAACAAAAAAGGGGGATATAAGTGAAGGTCCATTTTATAGTGGATATACAGCTACTTTCTCTTAGCTCAATGAGAAGAAAGATTTGTACTAATAGTGTTCAGACAAGATGTGTCTGCATCTTGTACTATGAATAACTACTACAAAGACAACAATATGCAATGTGTTAATTATTGTAACTCTTCTACTAACCTGTTTTGAAACTTTCTCATTGCTATTTCTTTCTCATGAAAATTAATTAAAAAAATAAAAATAAAAACTAAAAAAATTAAAAATGTGGTTTCTATATACAATAGAGTACTACTCTACTATGAAGGCTAAATTTGAAACCTCAGGCAAATAGATGCCCCTTGAGACCATGATTTTAAGCAAAATAAATCACACATTTAAATATCACACTGCTTCTCTTGTGTGAGAAGCCAAAAGTACAAATAAGGACCAAAATGGATGATAGGAGGAAGAAATTGTTGAATTGGGAAAGTGAACAAGAGAGGGGAGGGGAGAAGGGAAGGAAGGCAAAGGGGAAAAAGCACATAAAAAATAAGCACAACATTTACATGGACAAATCTGCTTAATACTTCCCCTACTTCTCTCCCAGGACCCCACACCATGCCTTGCCTACAGTCAGTCTCATATATAAAATAATTTACAAAGTAAATTATTTATTCACCTACTTACTTCCAGTGATATACAACCAGTCACAGCTTTTCGGTAGTCTTTTCCCTCTACCTTGGCCTCTGTAAATGTTTCTTATTTCCATACCCCATGCTATACTCCCTTTATCAGGACTTACACACACAAATTGTATGTATATCTGTTTATTTTATTTTTGAATCAGTGAAATTGTAAATTGTCCTAATCTACTTTTGAAATAAACATTTAGTTAAGAAAAAGAATGTAACTGGCTTATCTTAATTTTCTTTCCTAAGTTTAGGGTTCACTTCAAAACCATTCAACTTGAGGAGCCAGGGAGATAGCTCAGTAGAATAAGCACTTGCTTTGCAAGTGCGAGGCCCTGAGTTCAATCCTTGGTTCAAAAAAAAAAAAAAAAATCAATTTAAGATATACACATACATGTTTTTTTTTTTTTAAAAGAAAATATTTCTAGGAAACAAAATAAAATCCTACAATAGCAGATGTTTTACACATAAATAAATGTTTTTTAAAAGAAAATCCAGGGCTGGGGAGATAGCTCAGTAGAATAAGTGTTTGCCTGGCAAGCTCAAGGGCCTGAGTTCAATCATTGGTTCTGCCAAAAGAAAGAAAAAAAAGCTTTAAAGAGACAGAATCATGGTAAAAGAAAATCCAAATTCCTAATGTTCTATTTATTACAAATAAAAGTGCAAGAAAAGCCTTTGAATCCTCTGTAACATCTGCTTGATTAATTTCCTAAACCAAGTGAAATATTTGAGATGGATTATTTTTTAAATGGAGAAAATACTTTAATTTTAATACTTTAAAATTATTTTGCTACTAATCACTTACTGATACTTGTTTCTATGTAGAATAAATATTTCTATATAGAAATGCACAGAATTGAAAAAGTCAAATAGATTCCTAATTTATGGAAGATAGCAGAAGTAATCTGATCATATAATAGTGAATAGGAAGAAAGAAAAAAACAGGATGTTTTCCACAGATTCCCACTTTAACAGGAGACTTTCATAGCAAACTCTAATAATCATTTTTTGTGTAAAATGTGCTTCAGTGAAGGGCCATCTATTTTATAATTTGTTTGACCAAAATTCTTCAATGGGGTGGTGGTGAGACAGGAGCTCAGGGCTGCTCATGAGGAGAATAAGATGTTGATATAACCAGTAACAAAACAGGCTGGAAATTGTTGCTAACATAAGAGAAGGGGGTGGGTTCTATTTTTTTTTTTTCAGAACCAGGGATTGAACTGAGGCCCTTGCGCTTGCAAAGGAAGCGCTTTTTCCACTGAGCTATCTCCCTGGCCCAGTGGGCTCTATTTTTGGCAGCACTTGGTTTCAAATTTGGTAAAGTATTTCTAGGATATGGAGAGGTACTAAACTAGAGGAAAGTGAAAAATTAGGATCCTAGAGGTGAGCTGTGTGTATGGTTGCACCTTAGACCTTAAAAATGGATCTAATTCCTGACGGTGTGAAATGTAGGAGGGCCTTGGATCAATGAGGCCCTTGGAAATACCGAGTTTTTAGGATAAAGGATAAGAAATCTATGCAAAGATTTGTATCTAAAAACATACAAAGCAAGAAAAATTCTGAGTGAGCATTTCACAGAATGAGTGGAAAGCATTATCAAAGACTGCAGGTAATCAGGGCAGAAGTGAGGCTCAGATCATTTGGGCAATAGGAAAAGGTACCTCACAGAACACAAGATTCCAAGTGAAAATAAAACTGTAAACATAATGAAAGATGTTCAGTACTGCAATTTCATGAACTTGGAAAAGTAAAGTGATATCTGCTGCTGATTGTACAATGTCCATAAAATAATTCCTTGCGATGCTCTGTCATGAAATTACTGCTGCTTCATTTTCTAAAAGTGGGCTGGGGAGATGGTTCAGTGGAATAAGCACTTCTCTGGCAAGCGCAAGGGTCTGAGTTCAATCCCTGGTTCTGCCAAAAAAGAAACGTAACTGTTGTAACCCAAAAAATCAAAAATTGGACTCAATGTTTTCTAAACGTCTTGAATTTATCTCAGGCCTTATGTTTTATGCTAAATAGCTAGTATGTGTTGAAGTAAGCATTCTTTGTATGATTCATTAGTGCTATTTTGTAATTAATATAAAATGTTTCAGTGAATTATAATGAATAGTTCAAAAAAAGATATGCAACAATATGCTTTTCTCAAAACCATTTACTCAAAACTACGTTAGATATAACATTTTTGATGTACTAGAACTTCTGAGCACTAATTTTATTTATTTATTTATTTACTTATTACAGTACAGGGTCTTACTACATAGAGTGGACTCATAATGATCCTCCTGTTTTCAGCCCAAGCACTGGGATTATAGGGATGTGCCACCACACCCAGTCTCAATTGTTGTCTCAGCACACCCCGTAGCATGCCGGGGATCGAACCCCAGTCCCTGTGTCTGCCTAAGCAGGTGCTTTAATCTGCTAAACTATCTGACCAGCCCTTGAGTGCTAACTTTAAATACATATATTATACTTTTTCTTATGTTTGAAATACTTAGCCTAAGATCTAAACATCAAAATGCACGTATTATTTAGCAATAAATTCACTGGAAAAAGCTACAATGTTGGGGCAAATTCTTACACAAAGAATTAGGAAAGGGGGATTATATGGCTGTGGTGAGTTTCTTTTCTCAAATGATGTATATCTAGTGATACTAAATCCTGGGAAAACCCTTTAAATGCATTACTTTAAAGTTTGAAGACAGCAAATCATTCATTCATATTATATATTTCCTAAGTTTATACTTTACACAATTATTTTCCTTGAAGTCAGTTCTACAGTTCAAATCTCCAGATCTGGTATGACTGGGAACAGTAGAACACTGTCCCAAACCAGCGGGTCAGTCAACGAAGGTCACCTGGGGGAGGAGTGGGGAATTGAAGAGGGGACAAAGGACAGGAGACGCGAGAAACGAAGGCAAGACAAAGGTTCTGATCAAGCCTCGTTTATTTAGGGGAGGTTCTGGGTATATATAGGGGGTGATGGAATGAGGAAGTCTTGGCTCTTGGGGTCAGCAGGTATCTAGGCAACGGGGAGGGTGCAACCCCTAGGGCATAGCACGTGATTCCCA
>NW_004524837.1:64029-64717 GCF_000260255.1 Octodon degus | reverse complement strand
ATATATTTTAAAAATAGGAATAAATAATTATATAATTCTTATGTTTACATGTAAGTCCAGAAATCTAACCATATACAACCTTGTAGCAGGACAGTCCCGCAACATTCCTTTTCTTGACTCCTGCCTGCATTCATCACCCCCTTTTTGAACAGTCATCTACCTGAGAGACAGCACAGCAGCAACTGGCATGTCATTACAAGCAGCACATATTCAGAAGACCAGAATGACAGGCACTCTAAGCATGAACCTACTATTACAAATTGCCATCTTCACTTCAGTTACTTAGTTCACATGTGTCAGTATATATAGTAAGTCAGGGTGAGAATCCTTCCAATAAACTGCTAGCTTAAAAAATCTTCTAAAGATTCTCAGGATCATTGCCTTACCCATATTCTATATATAACTGTATGGCTTACAACTGTCATTTTTCATAGCTCTTCGCCTTTCCCTCTCTTAATTAATTAGTCCTCAAGTTCTTGTTTTCCTTTTCATTATATTATACCTTTCTATTTGTATTTCTTCTTTTGAGTTCTCATACTAGGGAAACTATATGATATTTACACATATGTGTCTGGTTTATTCCACTTATGAGTATATCTTCAAATGGTATCCAATTCAATACTAAGGCTTCCAGTTTATCATTCTTTATAGCTGAGTAATACTGCATTGTATAAAAATACCACATCTT
>NW_004524837.1:57844-63929 GCF_000260255.1 Octodon degus | reverse complement strand
AAGAAAGAAAGAAAGAAAGAAAGAAGAAAGAAAGAAAGAAAGAAAGAAAGAAAGAAAGAAAGAAAGAAAGATATTACTTAAAAATTTTCAAAAATTTTTCAAAATTTAAATCAACTATACTTCATTAAAAAATGAAATAAACTATTCCAAAATTTTGTCGTTAATACTAGGAAAATCAAAGTGGAGTTAGAAAGTTCATCAAAAATATCCATCCAGGAGGAGGGTTGGAAAGGCTGAAGAAACTTTGAATTTTGGAAGATGGGCCTCAGAAAATGCATAGTTTCCATGGAATTGGTATTTCCAAGTAAAAGGAATACTGGGAGAAAGTAAGCATGCTGTCATCGTGATAGCAGGGGTGTTGCTGGCAGTAGTGGGAAAGGTGGGAATGATTTGGTGGTGGCATGTGTGATAAGGGGAGAGGTGATGTGATGATGAGGGAGAGATAGATGTGATGACTGTATGTATGTGTCTCTGTGTGGAGTTGTGTGTCTTTGGGGACTGGTAGAACTAGCAGATGCCAAGATGGAGTCATAACATTGTAGTTCATCACAAGGCTTTGCACAGCACAGAGATCAAACATGATATTGAGGAAGACCACTCTAGCAGTATGGCAAATGAAGGGTTGAAAGAAGTAAGATGGATGCTGATAGGCCATGACTGTTGTAGTATAGGCTGAAGAATGAGGGTTTATTTTATTTTAGTTTAGTTTTTTTGTATTTTTAGGGAAGGGTCTACAGGGTGTTCAGGGTTTCATGACTAGATTGGACTCGTAGTGATCCTCCTGTTTATAGCCTCCCAAGAACTGGGATTACAGGTGTGCACCACCAGTCCAGTCCCAATTGTGGTCTCAGCATGCCCTGGGGGCTGGGCTGGCACAGAAGGCCCCAGAGATTGAACTCCTGGCCCCTGCACCTGCTTGCAAGAACTTTAATCTGCTGAGTTATTTGGCTGGTCCTTAGAGTAGGATTCTTAACATTTAATTTGCTTCATCTGTTAATTTGTCTTCTGTGTAAGTATTAAGTTTGTATATGTCTGGTGTTTGGCCTTTGGGTACATTTTCTAGTGAAAAATCATGTGAGAAATATAATCAATAGATGATACCTTAATGTGCACATACTCAGTAAATAAATGACTGCAGTGGTGATATATATATATATATATATATATATATATATGACTTTATTTTTATATTTATATTTATTTTTTCCCATAATTTTATTGAGAAATAAATAGCAATGAGACATTTTCAAATGAAACTCGTATGACAGTTCCAATAACTAATACATTGCATACTGTCTTCCTAGTGGTTATTTGTTGTATAAGATGCAGACATGATATCCCATGTACAAACACTATTAGAACAAATCCCTCTATTCAGTGAATTAAGAGAATGTGACTATATATCTATCCTAACCATTTTGAATACACAGATACAAAATGGTCATTCATCTGTATCCCCTTTTTTTGCTTAGTTCTGTCATTTAAATATAATAGGTGTGTGAACTCAGCAAATTTTCCAAAATAGCCCAGTAGTCCATAATAGTATTGGGCCTTCCACTTGACTGGTAATATCAGAAGTTGTTGACCTGAGTCCACTATAGCTCAACATAACAACATGGCTTTACTTTTATATTTCATTTTTATACTTTTGTACTGGATGGTTAAGACCAAGATAAAGCAAGACATGTATAACAAGAGTTGTAGCTTTTGAATCTGGTATGGTCAGTCAAATCCCCTCAGGATTTATCCTGAGATCCTGTACCTCAGACTGTAGATCCTTTGTCAGTGACAGTCATGTGGATGAGTCACGGCCATTGCTTGGCCAATTTGCTCCCTGTGAAAGCATGAAAGAATGTTTTCTCTCCATGTGACTCTCCTTAGGCACACTCTACATCATCAATCACTTTCCTCTTTGGCCCCATAATCTCCTTGATCAGAAAATGTGGGACACAACTGAGTTACATGACGTTACAGTACAAGATCTCATGTCCTGAGTCTTAATTGACCTTGGAAGGTTAGGGCCAAAATGTTGGCTTTCCTTTTAGCCCTCCTTTTTCTCTAATTTTTGGTCTGCAAACTCAGGTTGTTAACTCTCTAGAAGAGAAGCTTATTGTTATTAACATACAACCTAGGCTGTTGAGCTTAACTTCTCTATCTGTCTGAATATCAAACATTTTAGGCATAATATGGAACAGGAATTTTTCATAAAGCATTGATATGTTAATCTTTAAGTCCCTACAGAATATGACAAAAAAAATTAAAATTAAAATATACTTAAAAATAGGAGTAAATAATTATATATGTTTACACATAAGTCCAGAAAACTAACCATATACAACATTGTTTCAGGACAGCCCACAACACTCCTTTTCCTGTCTCCTGCCTTCATTCACCACTCCCTTCCTTTTTAAACAATCATCTACCTGACAGACAGCACAGCA
Source organism: Octodon degus (assembly GCF_000260255.1). Taxonomy (NCBI): domain Eukaryota; kingdom Metazoa; phylum Chordata; class Mammalia; order Rodentia; family Octodontidae; genus Octodon; species Octodon degus. The sequence continues at coordinate 61,488 of NW_004524837.1, read as the reverse complement.
GCAACTGGCATGTCATGACAAGCAGTACATATTCAGCAGAACAGAACGACAAGCACTCCAAGCATGAACCTACTATTACAAATTGCCATCTTCAGTGTAGTTGTTTAGTTCACATGTGTCAGTATATATAGTTAGTCAGGGTGAGAATCCTTCCAATTAACTGCTAGATTTGAAAATCTTCTGAAGATTCTCAGGATCATTGCCTTATCTATCTTGGACATATAACTGTATGGCTTGCCTCTGTCATGTTTCCTAGCTCTTCTCCTTGATCTCTCTTCATTGTCTAGTCCTCAAGTTCTTGCTTTCCTTTTAATTGTACTATACCTTTCTGTTTGCATTTCTTCTTTTGAGATATTTTTTCCCAGACGGGATGTTCTTTTCTTTTTAAAATTTTTTTCTCCATAATTTTATTGAGAAACAAATAGCAATGAGATAGTTTCAAATCAAATTGGTAGGACAGTTTCAATAATTAACACATGGCATACTCTCTTCCTAGTGGTTATTTGCTATACAAAATGCAGGCATTATATCCTATGTACAAACACTATTAGAACAAATCCCTCTATTCATTAAGAGAATGTATCTATATACCTATCCTTACCAGTTTGAATACACAGATACAAAATGGACATTCATCTGTATCCCCTTTTTTGTTTATTTCCATCATTTGAATATTATAGGTGTGTTAACTCAGCAAAATATTCTGAAAGAGTCCACGAGTCAATAATAGTATTGGGTCTTCTGCTTCACTGGCAATGTCAGAAATTGTTGACCTGAGTCCACTACAGCTCAACATAAAAACATGGCATAAATTCTTAGAATTCATTTTTATACTTTTCTGCTGGATGGTTAAGACCAAGGTAAAGCAAGATGTATGCAACAAGAGTTGTAGCTTTTGGGTCTGATAAGGTCAGTGAAATCCCCTCAGGATTTATCCTGAGATCCTGTACCTCCGATTGTAGATCCTTTGTCAGTGTCAGCCATGTGGATGAGTCATGGCCATTGCTTGGCCAATGTGCTCTCTGTGAAAGCCTGAGAGAGTGTTTTCTTTCTAAGTGACTCTCCTTAGGCACACTCTACATCATCGATCACTTTCCTCTTTGGCCCCATAATCTCCTTGATCAGAAAATTTGGGACACTGCCAAGTTACATGACATTATGGTACAAGTTCTCATATGTCCTGAGTCTTTTTTTTTATTCAATTTTTAAAAAAATTTTAATTCATTTTAATGAGAAAAAAAGATAAAATAGCAATGAAACAGTTTCAAAACAGGTTAGTAGGATAGTTACAATACTTAATACATTGCATATTGTTGTCTTTGGAGTATTCAGAGGACAAGATGTAGACATGATATTGCCAGTTGTGCTGATAACTTACTACTATTATGAACTATTGGACTATATTGAGTTATTTTGATGAATTCAAGTACCTACAATCTTTAGACCTTTTCAAATCTTTAAAGACTTCGCCAAATACAGCTTCTCTAACAACAATGGAACACCCATCTCTGATGAAACAAAACAAAAAAGGGGATATAAATAAAGGACTGTTTTGTAGTGAAAAAAATATTTATGTATACATAAAATAGAATAGATTTACAGCTACTTTCTCTTAGCTCAAGGAGAAGAGAGGTTTGTACTAATGTTGTTTAGACAAAGCATCAGAAGCTGCTTCTGATGTTTTCTCCCCAACTGGCTAGGTCCATCTGACTTGCTGGAATTTTTCCCCAGGGATTGCTCTGGGTGTGTTTCCCACTCACTGTTCCTGGGCTTGCTGTATAGACTGGCCTGGGGCAGTGATTGTTAGAGATGAGTAGTGTGGATGCTTCTGAGGTTGCCAATCTTGGTATGGCCTTAGACTTCCACCATGCACATCCCTGGGGGTTTGTTCTTTATGCTACAATTTTGAAAAATCTTATTTACTTTCTGAAATCTAAGGATGAAGGTACATTTTTTCCTTTTTTCAAAGGAAAAAGCCTTTGGGACTGGGGAGATAGCTCAGTGGTCTAACTAAGCTCCTGTCTGGCAAGCAGAAGGACCCTAGTTCCATCCCTGGTACCTCATGCCATTCTGGCCCTGGAAACTCGGGCAGGCTATACTGGCCTCAAAACGGGGAGTGCTGGCACACACTTATAACCCCCGCACTAGGTTGGCTGAGACACGAGGATTGCTATGAGTATGAGCTGTGTAGTGAGACCCTACATCCAATTTTTTAAAAAATTAAAAATTGAAGTTTTTATCTGCCATTGCTAGAATTTACTTGCTTAATATTCTGCAAAAAAAGAATATTTCTCTTTAAAATCATTTTTATAATTTTATCTCCCTTTCATCTACATACTTAGATAATTTAGCACAGAAAGAGTTTAATTTCTTCTTTAGAATCTGTTAGAAGTTTAAGGTAAAGAATAAAGAAAAAGTCTAATGTATAAAATTCCTAAATTCTGTTGCTAACTGAAAAGATGTTTGAAGTTCTACCGCCAGATACTATCAAAAGGCAAAAGTTACTTGAACAGTTTTAATCTCCTTCAGCAAAACCAATTCCTAAGATTCTAGAATCAGAAACAAAAGCCTTGTAAAAGGTGGTAAGGGCCCCAGTAAGCACAGACTTGAAGGGAAACTGAGCCAGCCCAGTCTTCTGAATTTTCATGTACCAACAATACTATTGCACCTTCTTTAACTGTAAGGTGACACAGAACATGAGAAAATATAACTGTCCTCCCATGGTGCTGGCTATGTCTGTGTGGAATTCATGCCTAAATAAAGTTGTAGCTTTTTAAAATTTTTATTACTCTTTTTGTGTTTTAGGGAAAGGTCTACAAGATGTTCAGGGTCTGACTACTAGATCAGACTCATAGTGATCTGCCTATTTACAGCCTCCCAAGAGCTGGGATTACAGGCACAGGCCACCATGCCCAGTCTCAATTGCCATCTCAGCATGCCCCCAGAGGTGGGGAGGCAGTATGGCAGGCCCAGGGATTGAGCCCCCAGCCCTTGTGCCTGCTTGCAGGTGCTTTAATCCACTGAGCTACTTGGCTGGCCCAATAAAGTTTTAGCTTTACTATTTTTATCTTTTTAATAACTTTACTGAGAAACAAATATCAATGAGACAGTTTCAGAACCAATTACTGGCATATTTTCAATAATTAATACATCACATATTGTCTTAGTGGTTATTCATTGTACAAGATGCAGACATGATATCATGTCTCAAACACTTTTACAACAAAACTCTCTATTCATTGAATTAAGAGAATGGAGCTGTAAATCTATCCTAACTATTCTGAGTATACAGATACAAAAGGGTCATTCATTTCTTTTTTTCCCATAATTTTATTGATAAACAAGTAGCAATGAGACAGTTTCAAATCAAATTGGTAGGAGAGTTTCAATAATTAACACATTGCATAAATTTTTCCTAATGGTTAACTGCTGCACAAGATGTGGACATGATATCCTATTTACAAACACCACTAGAACAAATCACTCTATTCATTAAGAGAATGTAACTATGTATCTATCCTAACCACTTTGAATACACAGATACAAAATGGACATTCACCTGTATAACCTTTTTTGTTAAGTTCCATTATTTGAATATTATAGGTGTGTAAACTCAGCAAAATATTCTAAAATAGTCCAGTAGC
>NW_004524837.1:56358-57744 GCF_000260255.1 Octodon degus | reverse complement strand
TGGACATTCACCTGTATAACCCTTTTTGATAAGTTCCATTATTTGAATATTATAGGTGTGTAAACTCAGCAAAATATTCTAAAATAGTCCAGTAGCCCATATTAGTATTGGGTCTTCCGCTTGATTGGCAATGTCAGAAATTGTTGAGTCCCCTGAGTCCCCTACAGCTCAACATAACAGCATGGCTTTACTTCTTATATTTCATTTTTATACTTTTCTGCTGGATGGTTAAGACCAAGGTAAAGCAGGATGTATGAACAAGAGTTGTAGTTTTGGGTCTGATAAGGTCAGTGAAATCCCCTTAGGATTTATCCTGAGATTCTGTACTTCAGATTGTAGAACCTTTGTCAGTGTCAACCATATGGATGAGTCACGGCCATTGCTTGGCCAATGTGCTCTCTATGAAAGCCTGAGAGAATGTTTTCTCTCCATGTGACTCTCCTTAGGCACATTCTACATCATCGATCACTTTCCTCTTTGGTCCTATAATCTCCTTGATCAGAAAATTTGGGACACTACTGAGTAACATGACGTTACAGTACAAGTTCTCATATGTCCTGAGTCTTAAATGACCTTAGAAGGCTAGGGCCAAAACGTTGGCTTTCCTTGAAGCACTCCTTTTCCTCTAATTTTGGTCTGCAAACTTAGGTTATTAACCATCCAGAAGACAAGCTTATTGTTATTACCATACAAGTTAGGTTGTTAAGTTTAACCTCACTATCTGTCTGCATATCAAACATCTTAAGCATAATATGGAACAGGTACTTTTCATCAAGTATTGATATGTTGAACTTTAAGTCCCTACAGAATAGGATAAAAAAATTTAAAAATTGGAATATATTTTAAAAATAGGCATAAAAAATTATGTACTTCTTATATTTACACATAAGTCCAAAAATCTCACCATATACATCCTTGAAGCAGGACAGTCCCAAAATATTCCTTTCCTGTCTCTTGCCTTCATTCACCACCCCCTTCTTGAACAAGCATCTACCAAAGAGACATTCATAGGAGCAACTGGCATGTCATGACAAGCAGCCCATATTCAGAAGTCCAGAATGACAGGCACTCCAAGCATGAAACTACTATTACAGATTACCATCTGAAGTGCAGTTGCTTAGTTCACAGGTATCAGTATATATAGTTAGTCATGGTGAGAATCTTCCCAATTAACTGCTAGATTAAAGAATCTTCTGAATATTATCAGGATCATTGCCTTGCCCATCTTCTACATATAACTGTATGTCTTGACATTGTCATGTTTCCTAGCTCATCTCCTTTCCCTCTCTTGATTAGTTAGTCCTTGAGATCCTGCTTTCCTTTTATTTGTACTATATCTTTCTATTTGTATTTCTTCTTTGGAGTTCTTATACTAGGGAGACTATA
>NW_004524837.1:31789-50572 GCF_000260255.1 Octodon degus | reverse complement strand
AAATAAAATAAATAAATTTTAAAAGTGGCCAGGGAGATGACTCAGTGGAATAAGCTCTTCCCTGGCAAGCGCAAGGACCTGAGTTCAATCCCCGGTTGCACCAAAAATAAATAAATAAATAGAAATAAATAAATTTTGAGGCCCTAATTTTTTTAGTTCTTTATAAATTCTAGAGAGCAGACCTTTGTCTGAATACTTATTTGTCAAGATTTTTTCCACATTTGTGGGTTGTCTTTTCACTTTTTTGGTAATTTCTTTTGATGTGCAAAACTTCTCAATAAGAGCAGGTCCTATTTGTTAATTCTTTCAAGTGTTTCTCATGTGATTTGATTTTTCTTCATGAAAAGACATACCCTTATGTCTTCAAGAATTCCTTCTACTCTTTCTTCCAGATTTAGCATTTACATTTTAATGTTTAGATTTTTAATCCATTTTGACCTTAGCTTAGTGCATGGTGATAGACCTGGGTCAAGTTTTAGTTTTTGGCATGTAGAGAGCTAATTTTTCCATCACCACTTGTTAAAGAGGCTATCTTTCTTCCAGTGAGTATGTTTGACGCCTTTGTCAAAGATAAGTTGGCTAAGTGTGTTTGTAGGGGCTTCAGGGTCCTCTAATCTAGTTCATTGATCCTCAGGTCTATTTTTTTTTTTTTGGTATTACCATGCTGATTTTAAAACAGTAGTCTTGTAGTATAATTTCAAATCAAGAATTGTAATGCCTCCTGCATATTCTTTGTTGTCCAGGATTGCCATTGCTATTATAGGACTTTTCTGGTTCCAAATAAATTTTAGGAACATTTTCTCTAGCTCTGTGAGGTATGTTGGTGGTAGTTTGATAAGGAATGCATTAAACCTGTACAGCGCTGTTCTTCCTATCGGTTACCATGGAATGTTTTTCCATTTTGTGAAATCCTCTACGATATCTTTTTTAAGAGTCCTGTAATTTACCTTGAAAAGATCTTTGACTTCTTTAGTTAGATGAATTTCAAGGTATTTCATTTTCCTCAGTGCTATTGTAAAAGGTATCATTTCTATAATTTCCCTCTCAGTGTGTTTGTTATCTGTGTAGAAGAATGCTATAGACTTTTGTGTATTGACTTTGTATCCTGCTAAGCTACTGAATTTCTGTATTAATTCTAGTAGATTCTTGGTGGAGTTTTTTGGGTCTTCCAAATAAAGTATCATGTCATCTTCAAGTAATGATAACTTACCTTCTTCTTTACCTGTTCTTATTGATTTTATTTCTTTCTCTTGCCTAATGGCTTTAGTTAATGATTTCAGAACTATATTGAATAAGAGTGGTGATAGAGGACATCCTTGTATTGTACCACATCTGAGAGTAAAAGATTTCAGTTTTTTCCCCATTTAGAATTATGTTAGCCATTGGGTTTTCATAAATGCCTTTTACCAGATTGAAGTAGAGGCCATCTATTCCAATTTTCTGTAGTACTTTGAACATGAATGAGTGTGGAACTTTGTCAAAAGCCTTTTCTGCATCAATGGAGACAATCATAAGGTTTTTAGTTTTCACTCTATTGATATAGTGTATCACATTTATAGATTTTCAAGTATTGAACCATGTTTGCATCCCTGGGATGAATCCTACCTGGTCATGGTGTGTTATCTTCTTGATGAATTGCTGTATTATATTTGCTAGGATTTTATTGAGGATTTTGGCATCTATGTTCATGGGGGACATTGCCTTGTAGTTCTGTTTTTTAGTTGCATCCTTTCCTGGTTTTGCTATCAGTGTAATATTTGCCTCCAGAAATGATTTTGGGTGAATTGCTTCCTTTCCATTTTCATTGAAGAGTTTGAGGAGTAGGGACTATATCTTCTCTAAATTTCTCATAGAGTTCATCTGTGAATGCATCCCAAACTGGACATTTCTTTGTCTCTAGGTTTTTATTATATTTCGTATTTCATTGGCAGTTATTGGGCTATTGAGAGTAGTTATATCTTGTCGATTCAGTTTTGGTAATTTGTACATTTCTAGGAATCTATCCATTTCTTCTGTGTCTTCTATTCTGTGAGAGTAAAGATTCTCAAAGCAGCTATTGATAATCTTCTGAATTTCCACTGAGTGTGTGGTAATTACACCTTTTCATTCCTTATTCCTTGTATTTGAATTGTTTTTTCCTCTTTTTGATGAGGTTAGCTATGGGCTTATTGATTTTGTTTAATCTTTCAAAGAACCAGCTTTTTGTTTCATTAGTTCTTTGAATTGTTTTTTTCATCTCAATTGATTAAGTTTCTGCTCTAATCGTTATGATTTCTTCCCATCTTTGGGCTTTGGGTTCAGGTTTACGCTTCCTTTTCTAATTGTTGGAGGTGCAGCGTTATGGTGTTTATTTGTTCCCATTCTGTTTTCCTAATGTGTGAGTTCGCAGCAATGAATTTCCCTCTGAGAACTGCTTTCATTGTATCCCATCAATTCTGGTAAGTTGTGCTTGAATTTTCATTGATATGTAGATATTGTTGAATTTCTTGTTTAATTTCACCTGTGACTCATTGGTTGGTGAGTAGGGTGTTGTTTAATTTCCATGTATTTAGGGTGTTTTTCTCGTTTCTTTTGTCATTTATTTCTAATTTCATTGCACTGTGGTCAGATAATATGCATCCTAGTTGTTTTCAAGAGACCTTTTCTTACCTTTTCACTAGCTGCATCAGCATCTTCAAGATCTGAAACTCTGTCTTCACTTTCACTCAAACAGTTTCGCAAGCTTGTGATTTAGATTTTAAGTTCCTCTATATCTCTTTGACTCTGCTTCATGTGTTCTATTTCTTTCTTGTAATGCTCATTCAAGGAATCTGTCATTTTCTAATCTCCTCTATTTTTTTTTTTTTACTTTCAACGCTATTAATTCATGCATTTCAGCTGAGCTAGTGTCTTCTGCACTTGTTATGGGAGGGCAATGGGTTTCTTCCATATGTTTCTGCATTTCATTCTTTACTGCAGATGCTCTTAATTCAGGGATTTCTTTTTTATTTCCAATCTGAGTTCCTCTATACCTTTCTTCAGTTTTTTCTTTATTTCAGAAGATGTTGATTCATTGTTTTCAGTTGTGTGATTCCCAATTTGTTCTGTGTTAGTGTCCCCTGCACTTTTTACAGGTGGGCTTGGGTACTTATATTGCATTTTGTTCCTTCTTGTCATTTTGTGTAGCACTGTCTTCTGACCTTTGTTGTAGAGACATTATAACCTTAGCACCTACTGAAATTCAGTTGCATAACTACAAAGTTTCAATTTGTCCAGCTATGCCTGATGTGGGTCTGGCTGCTGTGCTCAGCTCCTTCCTGCTGCTACCTTTGGGAGTAAACCTGTTGTGCTCCTCTGGCAAGATGTTCTGCTCCTGGGCTAGCTGGGTGGTTCTGTCCACTACTCTCTCTGCAGGGACTGCAGGTACAAATTTTTACCCCAGGCCTGTATGCCAGGCTTGAGCTGAGTCTGAATGGGACAAGGAGGATTTGGGGGTCAAGGAATCTTTCCCACACACTCACCATTCTATGGTTAGGGCTGAATCTAGGTGTCTACAGAATGCAGCAGCAGTTCTCATTCACTGGGCAGGAGTGGGTTTGAGTGCCGAATGGTGAAAGGGCTCCCAAGATTGTAGAAGTGGGTCTCACTCATGTTGTGCCTGAGTTTGGGCCAGACCTATCACACCAGTGCAGAGTAGACAGAGGTTCTCCCACACAAACAACAGGACCTTGGCGATGGCTGGACCTGAGGTTTCAGTGAATGCACCAGAAGTTCTCACTCACTGGGCAGGCATGACTGTGAAGGGATGTGGGTGGGGTCCCAATCGCATGGAAGAGGATGTCAATTATGCTGCACCTGAGTTTGGACTAGACATGTCCCTCGGGTGTAGGATAGCCCAAATCATTTCACTAGACAGGCACACTGGTGACCACACCTAAAGAGGAGAGATTCCTTCTTTATTGGGTGTGCACACTACCTGAGATCTTTCAGTGCCTACTGAGTTAAGGAATGACACTCTGGATGTTATGGTTGAATCCCCCTATGCTCAGGCATTACCAAAATTGCCCTGAATGAAACTGGAGCTGGCACACACACACACACACACACACACACACACACACGCAAACACACACACACACACACAAATCCATCAAAACCTGTCCTGCATGAGGAACTCAGTGGTAGAATCTTCATTGATACTTTTTCTGAGGAGACGGGCAAGTTGATGATCTTTGAATTACTACATTTTACAGTGGAATTTTCAATTGGAAGTCCTGTTGGGGGCTGCAAAGGGGAACAGGCTGAGGAGATCATAAGGTGCTCAACATCCTAAAGTGCCTAGAACAAATCTGGATATTCGTGACTATGAATTCAAATTTAGAATTACAAACCATAAGGTACAAGGAATCAGTTATACATGGACAAATCAGCCCTCATACAAGTGTATCACATTGTGGCACTTACAAATAAAGGGATAAGAAACTGTTTCTAATGGAGTCTGGATAATTAGATCAGTTGTTTAAGTGCCTGCTAAAACGAGGCAGTCAGGCTTTGGGAGCGGTGGTTTGATTCCCAAATACACAAGACAAAACAGACCAGCGCTGGAGGACAATCTGGAGGTGCCAAAAAACAAAAAACAAAACAACAAAAAAAAATTCTGCATTTTTCCATAGAAACCAATCCAAACCTGGCTCTTTAGGTATACTTTTTCTGAGGAGAGAGAAGGTGTGGTTATGGCGAATCACTGGGGTACCAAAAGGAATTTGGCACCTGGAATTCAGCTTTGCACTGGATACAGAAACAGACATAGGACGGCATGGCTTTCCAGAAGGTGGTGAATTTTGCTGGAAGTTGTGAACTGAGAACTCACTTTTAGAAACACAAATCATGCACTGGAAGGAATCAGATGTTCATGGATAGGTCAATGCTTAAAAATGTGGCTCGCATTGTGCACTTTAAAAAGAAAGGGATGGGTGAGTGTGGTTCTAAACTAGGTGAACATCAACAGACTTTTTTCACTGTCTACTGAATCAGAGGGTAAGGGACAGGAGGCTATGATTCAAAGTCACTGTCCCATGGGGCGTATCACACATGCCCTGTAGGCTACCTCAAATAATGCCACCTCCAGATATTAAATAATAATAATAATAATAATAATAATACTCATATTACTAACTTTTTATCCTGGTTAGAAATGAACACCTGGAAGACCACATCTTCAGGTAGGTTTCAACAGGGAAGACATGCTCGATAGAAAGGGTGAACTCCAGGTGTACTCAAAGGAATTTGAACCCTGAAATTCAGGTTTTCACGGGATACCAGAACAGACGAAGCAAAGCCCAACTTCTCCAAGTGCCTAGAGTTAAGCTCAACTTTGTTCACTTACAACATCCTGAGAAACAGGAATCCTAGAGTGGACTGGATCAGACACACCAGGACAAGTCAGGCCTTCAACAGATGTCTCGCATTGTGGCCCTTCAGAAGAAAGGGTTAAGAAAGCCTATTTCTAATTTGGGTGTGCCCATTGTATGAGTTGTTTATTGCCCATACCATCAGAGGTGTGAGCCACAGAAAGCTCTGGTTCCCATGCCCTGTTCGTCACACCTTGCCACACATATCCTGAAGGAAACCTGAAACACAGCCACCACCAAGAGAACAAATCAAAACCCCTTTGGCCATTTTTAGAAATTAAGACCTAGGAGCCAAGATCTTCAGGTATGTTTATTCTGCGGAGACTTGCAGGATAGACAGGGTGAAATTCTGGGGTGCACAGAGGAATCTGGGAAAGAAAATTCACTTTTCTACAGCATGCAGGAACAGACATGGGAAGGCCCAGGTTCCCAAAATGCCTAGAATTAAGTTTGACTCTGTATACATAGCAGTCACTGAAAAACACAAACAGTAGAGCTTAGGGAATCAAATAGACATGGAAAAGTCATGTCTTCAACAGGTGTCTTGCATTGAGGCCCTTAAGAGGAAAGGGTTGAGAAAGTGCGTTTCTAATTTGGGTGTGCCCATGGGCTGAGATTTTTCTGTGCCTATGGCATCAGAGGTCTGGGTGAGGCACAGGAAGCGGTGGTTGGAATCCCCTGTTCCTCAGCCCTTCCCAAACAAGCCCTGAAGGCAATGCGAGCCCACCCTTCCTCCCACAGAAAGCAAACCAACCCTTTGGACAGTTTTACAAATAGAGCAGTGGTCGACAAGTTCTTCAGGTATACTTCTTCTGAGGAGATTTGCAGTGTGGACTTGGTGAATTTCTTTAGTAGTGAAAGCCATTTGGAACGGGAAATTCAGTTCGCACTCCATACAGGAACAGAAGTAGGAAGGCCCAGCTTCCCCAAATGCTCAGAACGTAGCTGATTTTTGTCCGCTTAGAACTCATTGGTAGACAAACCAATCCAATGGCAGAAGCATTCAGATATCCTTGGAAAAGTCAGGCTTCCTGCTGGTGTCTCACTAAGTGACCCCAAACAATAAAGTGAATGCAACTCGGGTTTCTAATGGGGGCCCTCCCATTAGCTCAGTTGTTGAAGTGCCTGCTTAAAGGAGGCAGTCAGTTTCTTTGAGCGGTGGTTCCATTCCCACATACTCAAGGCAACCCAGACCAGTGCTGCTGGAGGTCTATGTGGAGCCGCAAACAAACAAACAAACAAACAAACAAAACCCTTCTGCATTTTTTCCATAGAAACCAATCCAAACCTGGCTCTTTAGGTATAGTTTCTCTGCGAAGACAGGAGGTGCGCTTATGGCGAATCACTGGGGTACCAAAAGAATTTGGTACCTGGAATTCAGCTTGGCAGTGGACACAGGAACAGATGTAGGACTGCACAGCTTTCCAGAAGGTGTAGAATTTTGCTGGACATTGTGCACTGAGCAATCACACTTTCAAACACAAATCATACAGGGGAAGGAATCAGATGTTCATGGACAAGTGAAGACTTAAACATGTGGCTGTCATTGTGCACTTTAACAAGAAAGGGATGAGTGAGTGTGTTTCTAAATTGGATGCCCTTCACTGGACTCTTTTCAGTGTCTACAGAATCAGAGGGTAAGGGACAGGAGGCTATGATTCAAAGCCACTGTCAATTGGGCCATATCACACATGCCCTGCAGGCTACCTCAAATAAGGCCACATCCAGATATTAAAAAAATAATAATAATAACTTTATACCCTGTGCAGAAATGAACACCTGGAAGCCCAGATCTTCAGGTCCATTTCCTCAGGGGAGACATGCTGGACGGACAGGGTGAATTCCTGTGTACTCAAAGGAATTTGGACCCCGAAATTCAGGTTTTCACGGGATACCGGAACAGATGAAGCAAAGCCCAGCTTCTCCAAATGCCTAGAGTTCAGCTCGACTTTGTCGACTTGCAACATCCTAAGAAACACGATCCTAGAGTGGAGTGAATCAGACACACACGGACAAGTCAGGCATTCAACAGGTGTCTCGCATTGTTGCCCTTCAGAAGAAAGGGTTGAGAAAGCATGTTTCTACTTTAGGTGTGCCCATTACCTGAGTTGTTTATTTCCTATACCATCAGAGGTGTGAGCCACAAGAGGCTGTGGTTCCAAGGCCCTGTTCCTCACGCCTTGCCACACATATCCAGAAGGCAACCTGAAACACAGCCACCACCAAGAGAACAAAACATCCCTTTGGACTTTTTTAGTAATTAAGACCTGGGAGCCAAGATCTGCAGGTATGTTTTTTCTGGGGAGACTTGTGGAATGGACTTGGTGTATTTCTGGGGTATGCAGAGGAATTTGGGCCTGGAAATTCAGGTTTATAGTGCATACAGAAACAGACATGGGAAGGCCCAGCTTCCCAAAATGCCTAGAATTAAGCTTGACTCTGTATACATAGCAGTCGCGGATAAATACAAAGCATAGAGTTTAGGGAATCAAATAGACATGGAAAAGTCATGCTTTAACCAGGTGTCTCGCATTGAGGCCTTAAGAAGAAAGGGTGGAGAAAGTGTGTTTCTAATTTGGGTGTGCCCATGGGCTGAGATTTTTCTGTGCCTATGGTATCAGAGGTCTGGGTGAGGCACAGGAAACAGTGGTTGGAATCCCCTGTTCCTCAGCCCTCCCCAAACATGCCCTGAAGGCAACGTGAGCCCGACCTTCCCCCCATCGAAAACAAACCAACCCTTTGTACTATTTTGCAAATAGAGCAGAGGTCGCCATGTTCTTCAGGTATATTTCTTCTGAGGAGATTTGCAGTGCGGACGTGGTGAATTACTTTACTAGTGAAAGCCATTTGGAACAGGAAATTCAGTTCGCACTCCATACAGGAACAGAAGTAGGAAGGCCCAGGTTTCCCAAATGCTCAGAATGTAGCTGATTTTTTCTGCTTAGAACTCATTGGTAGACAAACCAATCCGAAGGCAGAAGCATTCAGATATCCTTGTAAAAGTCAGGCCTCCTCCTGGTGTCTCACTTAGTGACCCCAAACAATAAAGGGAATGCAACTCGGGTTTCTAATGGGGGCCCTCCCTTTAGCTCAGTTGTTTAAGCACGTGCTTAAAGGAGGCAGTAAGTCTCTGGGAGCAGTGGTTCCATTCCCAGATACTCAAGGCAACCCAGACCCACACTGCTGGAGGTCAATGTGGAGCCGCCAAAAAAAAAAAAAAAAAACCCTTCTGCATTTTTCCATAGAAACCAATCTGAACCTGGCTCTTTAGGTATACTTTCTCTGAAGAGACAGGAGGTGTGGTTATGGTGAATCACTGGGGTACCAAAAGAATTTGGTAACTGAAATTCAGCTTGGCAGTGGACACAGGAACAGACATAGGATGGCACAGCTTTCCAGAAGATGTAGAATTTTGCTGGACCTTGTGCACTGAGAACTCACTCTTAGAAACAGAAATAATACAGTAGAAGGAATCAGGTGTTCATGGACAAGTGAAGCCTTAAACTTATGGCTGTCATTGTGCACGAAACAAGAAAGGGATGGGTGAGTGTGTTTCTAAATTGGGTGCCCTTCACTGGATTCTTTTCAGTGCCTACTGAATCAGAGGGTAAGGGACAGGAGGCTATGATTCAAAGCCACTGTCCCTTGGGCCGTATCACACATGCCCTGTAGCCTACCTCAAATAAGGCCACCTCCAGATATTAAAAAAATAATAATAATAACTTTTTACCCTGTGCAGAAATGAACACCTGGAAGCCCAGATCTTCAGGTCCATTTCTTCAGATGAGACATGCTGGATGGACAGGGTGAATTCCGGTGTACTCAAAGGAATTTGGACCCCGAAATTCAGGTTTTCACGGGATACCGGAACAGATGAAGCAAAGCCCAGCTTCTCCAAATGCCTAGATTTCAGCTCGACTTTGTCCACTTGCAACATCCTGAGAAACATGAATCCTAGAGTGAAGTGAATCATACACACACGGACAAGTCAGGCCTTCAACAGGTGTCTCACATTGTGGCCCTAGTGAAGAAAGGGTTTGGAAAGCATGTTTCAAATTTGTGTGTGCCCATTACTTGAGATGTTTATTGCCTATACCATCAGAGGTGTGAGCCACAGGAGGATGTGGTTCCAAGGCCCTGTACTTCACGTCTTGCCACACATATCCTGAAACACAGCCTCCACCAAGAAAACAAAACATCCCTGTGGACATTTTTAGTAATTAAGACCAGGGAGCCAAGATCTGCAGGTATTTTTATTCTAGGGAGACTTGTGGGATGGACATGGTGTATTTCTGTGGTATGCAGAGGAATTTGGGACTGGAAATTCAGGTTTCTACCGCATACAGGAACAGACGTAGGAAGGCCCAGCTTCCCAAAATCCCTAGAATTAAGCTTGACTCTGTATACATGGCACTCGCAGACAATCACAAAGCGTAGAGTTTAGGGAATCAAATAGACAGGGAAAAGTCATGCCTTCAACAGGTGTCTCGTATTGAGGCCCTTAAGAAGAAAGGGTCGAGAAAGTGTGTTTCTAATTTGGGTGTGCCCATGGGCTGAGATATTTCTGTGCCTATGGCATCAGAGGTCTGGGTGAGGCACAGGAAGAGGTGGTTGGAATCCCCTATTCCTCAGCCCTTCCCAAACATGGCCTGAAGGCAACGCGAGCCTGCCCTTCCCCCCACAGAAAAGAAACCAACCCTTTCGACGGTTTTGCAAATGGAGCAGTGGTCGCCAAGTTCTTCAGGTATATTTCTTCTGAGGAGATTTGCAGTGTGGACGTGGTGAATTTCTTTAGTAGTGAAAGCCATTTGGAATGGGAAATTCAGTTCGCACTCCATACAGGAAGAGAAGTAGGAAGGCCCAGCTTCGCCAAATGCTCAGAACGTAGCTGATTTTTGTCCACTTAGAACTCATTGGTAGACAAACCAATCTGATGGCGGAAGGATTCAGATATCCTTGGAAAAGTGAGGCCTCCTCCTGGTGTCTCACTCAGTGACCCCAAACAATAAAGGGAATGCAACTGGGGTTTCTAATGGGGGCCCGCCCATTAGCTCAGTTGTTGAAGTGCCTGCTTAAAGGAGGATGTCAGTCTCTGGGAGCGGTGGTTCCATTCCCACATAATTAAGGCAACCCAGACCAGTGCTGCTGGAGCCACCAAAAAAAAAAAATACCCTTCTGCATTTTTTCCATAGAAACCAATCTGAACCCGGATCTTTAGGTATACTTTTTCTCAGGAGACAGTAGGTGTGGTTATGGTGATTCACTGGGGTATGAAAAGGAATTTGGTACCTGGAATTCAGCTTTTCAGTGGATACAGGAACAGAGGTAGGAAGGCACACCCTCCCAGAAGGTGTAGAATTTACTGGACGTTTTGCACTGAGACCTCACTCTTAGAAACACAAATCATGCAGTGGGAAGAACCAGATGTTCATGGACACGTCAAACCTTAAACATGTGGCTCGCCTTGTGCACTTTAACTAGAAAGGGATGAGTGAGTGTGCTTCTAAATTGGGTGCCCTTCACTGGACTCTTTTCAGTGCCCACTGAATCAGAGGGTAAGGGACAGGAGGCTATGATTCAAAGCCACTGTCCATCGGGGCGTATCACACATGCCCTGTGGGCTACCTCAAATAAGGCCACCTCCAGATATTAAAAATAATAATAACTTTTTACCCTGTGCAGAAATGAACACCTGGAAGCCCAGATCTTCAGGTCCATTTTTTCAGGGGAGACATGCTCGTCGGACAGGGTGAATTCCTGGTGTACTCAACGGAATTTGGTCCCCGAAATTGAGGTTTTAATGGGCTCCGGGAACAGTCGCCATTGGCGCGGCCTCGCTGAAAAGGGCGGGGTCCTCCTGTAGGGTTCAGCGTTCCAGGGGATCTGGCAGCAGGCCGGCATTGGCCCGCAGGGGGGCGGGGTCTCGCGGGAGTTGAGGGTCCATGGGAGGCGAGGGCGGGCAGGCGGGAACCCCCGGGAGCCAATGGGATGACCGTGTCCCCTGCAGAGCCATTTTTGTAGTTTTTTTCTATTTATTTATTGATTGATATTTTTGTGGAACCGGGGAGCATTTCTTAATGAAAATGAATAAATGCACAATGAGCAATGGGTCAAACCTGAAAAAATATTGATAAAAATAATAAATAAATGAGGCACGCCCACGGTGGTGGGCTGCCCCACGGGATTCACCGGGAGCTAGGTCTAGCTGCCCCCTGAGCACTTTAAACAGCACAGAAATGAAAAAACGGGGACCTTTTGAAACCGGGACGAGTTAAAAAAAATAAATCCATCCGGAGGGTGGGCTGCAAGCCGTGGGGAGCCCACAGGAGCCAGGCCTCACCGCCACGTGAGTGCTTTAAACAGCACAGAAATGAAAAAACGGGGACCTTTTCCAATCTGGAAATGTAAAAATAAAAAGAATACTGGAGGCGGGCCTGCGCCAGCGGGTGGGAGGCACCGGGAGCTAGGCTTCCCCGCCCCGTGAGCGTTTTTATTTTTTAAAAAAAGAGAAAAGAAATATGAAACAATGAGGACAGTTTCAAACGCGGAACAGGAAAAATAAAAATAAATAATAAATACATAATTCACTAAATAAATGGGAAAATAGAAATGGTCGGGACGCAGTCACGAAACGGCGATCTCACGCTCTAGGGCCTGGGCCGGAGACCACCCCGCTAGGTCACCACCTGGCCAACAGCTCGGCTCAGCGCTCTTAGCCTTAGCCTCTCGGCTCCACGGGAGTTGGCGCGCCACTCGGGTAGTCCGCATCTCTGCGCGACCCGAGCAGGGTGCGTCATCGCCGCACGACCGAAGGGGGCGCATCATCACCGTGGGACCAGGCGCGGGGGAGTCATCGCCACGGCAGCCAATAGGAGCGGTACGGCGGACCTGGGTGAGACGGCGGGTGCCCGCGGGAGAGGGCGGGGTCCTATGGGAGCCGGCGGCGGGACGGCAGTGGGCGACGGGGGGGGGCGCATGGGAGAGGTTGGGGCTCCGCGGGAAGTGGGGTGTGCGACGGGAGGCGCAGGCGGGCGGGCAGGGGCCCACGGGATGGGGCGAGGCCTCGTGGGAGAGATACGGTTCTGACGGGAGGCAGGGGCTGGGCGATGGTGGCCCGCGGGAGCCATTGGGATCACGGCATCGCCTCTGTGGGAGCGTCGAAGAGAGACAAAAATTTGAAAAATTTCAAAAAACAAGTTTAAAAATAGAAAAAAATACAAAACAAATTCTATGAATATAAAAATTTAAAATATCGTTATGCGAATCCTAGGACAACCAAACCCTAATCCTAACCCTAACCCTATTCCTAACCCATATCCCAACCATAACCCGTACACTAACCCTAACCCTAACCCTAACCCTAAACACTAACCCTAACCCT
This sequence comes from Octodon degus, assembly GCF_000260255.1. Lineage (NCBI taxonomy): Eukaryota > Metazoa > Chordata > Mammalia > Rodentia > Octodontidae > Octodon > Octodon degus. The sequence continues at coordinate 37,801 of NW_004524837.1, read as the reverse complement.
AACCCTCAACCCTCAACGTAACACGTACCATAACCCTAAACCTAAACCATAACCCTAACCCGTACCCTAACACGTACCCTAACACTAAACACTATCCCTAAACTGTACCAAAACCCTAAGCCTAATCCTAAACCCTAACCCTAACCCTAATACTAAACCGTAACCATAATCCGTACCGTAACCCTAACCCTAACCCGACCCCTAACCTTAACCCTAACCCTAACCCAAACCCTAACCCTAAACCCTAACCTAACCCGTACCATAAACCTAAACCTAAATCTAAACCCTAACCCTAACCCGTACCCTAACTGTAACCCTAACCCTAAACCCTAACCCTAATCCTAACCCTAACCCTAACACACGGGAGCCGATGGGAGCGCGTCATCGCCGCGAGAGTAAACGGGAGCGCGGCGTCGCCCCAGAAGCCATTTTTGTACTTTTTTTCTATTATTTTATTTATGTATTTATTCGTGGAAACGGAGCGATTTTTTATGAAAATGAATAAATGTACAATGAGGGACAGGTCAAACCTGAAAAAATATTAATAAAAATAAATAAATAAATCAAGCGGGCAGGCGGGAGCCGGCGGGCCGTGGGATTCACCGGGAGCTAGGCCTCGCCGCCCAGTGAACCCCTTAAACAGCACAGAAATGAAAAAACGGGGACCTTTTGAAACCGGGAACAGTAAACACAAAGAAAAATACATCAGGCGGGCTGGCGGGAGGTGGCGCACGTGGCATGCCCGCGGGAGGCACCGGAAAGAGTAAAAATAAAAATAAATACACAAGGCAAATCGGCGGGATTGACCGGGAGTGCTCTAAACAGCACAGAAATGAAAAAACGGGAACCTTTTGAAACCGGGAAAAGTAAAAATAAAAAGAAATGCACGAGGCGGGCAGGCGGTAGCCGGCGGGAGGCACCAGGGGTTAGGCCTTGCTGCCCCGTGAGCGTTATTTTTTAAAAAAGAAAGAAATATGAAACAACCAGGACAGTTTCAAACCCGGAACAGGAAAAATAAAAATAAATAAATAATTCCTAAATAAATACATAATTCACTAAATAAATGGAAAAATAGAAAGAGTCAGGATGGGGGGAAGAACCTGCAACCTCACGCTCTAGAGCTCGGGGCAGAGACAGCCATGCTAGGCTACTTCCTGATGAACAGCTCGGCTCCGGGTACTCTTAGCCTCTCTTCCCCGCGGAAGCTGGCAGGCACGCGGAGGCTGCCAGGTGGGGGCGCGTCATATCCGCGCAACCCGAGGGGGGCGCGTCATCGCTGCGCAACCCGGCGGTGGCGCGTTCCTGCCCCTGGAGCCAATGGGAGCGGGCCAGCAGACCCGGGTGAGTTGGCTAGGGCGCGAGGGAGAGGGCGAGGCCCCTAGGGAGGGGGCGGAGTCTGACGAGCCGGCACTGAGTAGGCGGGTGCCCTGGGAGGGGCGGGGCCTCGTGAGAGTGGGTGGGGTACGACGGGAGGCAGGGGCAGGCCGGTGGGTCCTGCAGGAGCCACTGGGATCGCGGCATCGCCGGCGTGGGAGCCTGGAACAGAGACAAAAATTTGAAAAAATAAAAAAAAAAAAGTTTAAAAATCGAAAAAAGTTCAAAAAAATTTTATGAATATAAAAATTTAAAAATATCGTCATGCGAATCCTAGGACAACCAAACCCCAGCCCTAACCCTAAACATAACCCTAACCCCTACCCTAACCGTAACTCGTACCCTAATCCTAACCCTAACCCTAAACCCTAACCCTAATCCATACACTAACCCCAAGCCTAAACCTAACACTAAACCCTAACCCTAACCCACACCCTAACCCTAACGCGTACCCTAAAACTTAACCCTAACCAGTACCCAAACCCTAACCCTAAACCTAACCCATACCCTAAACCTAAACCCTAACCCTAACCCATACCATAACGCTAAACCTAACCCGAAACCCTAACCTTAACCATAACCATAACCCTAACACTAAACCGTAACCTTAACGCGTACCCTAACCCTAACCCTAACCCTAACCCTAAACCGCATGGGCTGACGGGAGCGCGTAATCGCCACCGGACCCAATGGGAGCTTGGCATCGCCGCGGGAGCCATTTTTGTAGGTTTTTTCTATTTATTTATGTATTTATTTTTTCGTGGAACCGGGGAGCGTTTTTTAAATGAAAATGAATAAATACACAAGGAGGGACGGGTCAAACCTGAAAAAATATTAGTAAAAATAAATAAATCAGGCGGGTAGGCGGGAATTAGCGGGCCGTGGGATTCAACGGGAGCTAGGCCCCGCCGCCCAGTGAACGTCTTAAACAGCACAGAAATGAAAAAACGGGGACCTTTTGAAACCGGGAACAGTAAACACAAAGATAAATACATCAGGCGGGCCAGCGGGAGGCGGCGGGAGCCAGCGGTCCAGCGGAAAACACCGGAAAGAGTAAAAATAAAAATAAATACACGAGGCGAACCGGCGGGATTCTCCAGGAGCCAGGCCTCGCCGCCCCGTGAGCGCTTTAAACAGCACAGAAATGAAAAAACGGGGACCTTTTGCAACCGGGAACAGTAAACCTAAAGATAAATACATCAGATGGGCCAGCGGGAGGCCGTGGGAGCCGGCAGTCCCGCGGGAGGCACCGGAAAGAGTAAAAATAAAAAATACACATGGCGAACCAGCGGGATTCTCCGAGAGCTAGGCCTCGCTGCCCTGTGAGCGCTTTAAACAGCACAGAAATGAAAAAACGAGGACCTTTTGAAACCAGGAAGAGTTAAAATAAAAATAAATACATCAGCCAGACCGGCGGAAGCCGGCGGGAGCCACTGGGAACTAGGCCTTGCCGCCCCGTGAGTGCTCTAAAAAGCACAGAAATGAAAAAACGGGAACCTTTTGAAACCCGGAAGAGTAAAAATAAAAAGAAATGCACGAGATGGGCCAGCGGCAGCCGGCGGAAGGCACAGGAGCTAGGTGTCGCAGCCCCGTGAGCGTTTTTATTATTAAAAAAAAAAAAAAAGAAAGAAAGAAATATGAAACAGCGAGGACAGTTTCAAACCCGGAACAGGAAATTAAAAATAAATAAATAAATAATTCCTAAATAAATGGGAAAATAGAAAGAAGACAGGCAGAAGAACAAGCGGCCTCACACCCGGGGCTTAGACCGCTGCGCTAGGTCGCCGCCTGCTGAACAGCTCGGGTCCGGACGCTCTTATCCTCTCGCCCCCCGTAGGAGCTGGCAGGCCCTTGGGGGCGGGCCGATGTCATCTCCGCGCGACCCTAGCGAGGCGTGTCATCGCCACGCGACCCGAGGGGGGCGCGTCATCGTCAGGCGACCTGGTGGGTGCGAGTCATCTACGCGGGAGCCAATGGGAGTGGGCTGCCGGACCCGGGTGAGGCGGCGGGGTCCCGCGGGAGAGGGTTGGGTCCAACGGGAGTAGGCGGTGGGCTTGCGGAGGACGGCAGAAGCGCGCGGAAGAGGGCGGGGCCCCGCGGGAGGGTGCGGAGTCTGATGGGAACCGGCACCGGGCAGGCGGGGGCCGCGGGAGGGGCGGGGCATCGCGTAGTGGGAGGGGTTCGACGAGAGGTGGGGGCGGGCCGGTGGGGGCCTGAGGGAGCCACTGGGATCGTGGCATCGCTGCTGTGGGAGCCTGGAAAACAGACAAAAATTTGAAAAAATTCAAAAAAATGTTTAAAAATAAAAAAAAATTAAAAAAATTTATGAATATAAAAATTTACAAATATCGTCATGCGCATCCTAGGACAACCAAACCCTAAACCTAACCCTAACTCTAACCCTAATCCCTACCCTAACCGTAAATCGTACCCTAATCCTAACCCTAACCCTAACCGTAACACTAAACCGTAACCCTAACCCGTACCCTAACCCTAAGCCTAACCCTAACCCTAAACCCTAACCCAATCTCTAATCTGTACCCTAACTCTAACCCTAAACCTAACCCTAAAACCTTACACTAACCAGTACCCTAACCCTAACCCTAAACCTAACCATAAACCCTAACCCTAACCCTAACTGGTGGGGACCGACGGGAGTGCGTCATCGCCACGGGAGGCAATGGGAGTGCGGGGTGCTGCGGGAGCCAATTTTGTAGGTTTTTTCTATTTATTTTTTATTTATTTTTTCGTGGAACAGGGGAGCCTTTTTTCTCAAAATGAATAAAGACACAACGAAGAATGGGTCAAACCTGAAAAAATATTAATAAAAGCAATAAATAAATGAGGCAGGTGGGCAGTAGTCGGCGTGCCCGCGGGATTCACTGGGAGCTGGGTCTCACCGCCCTGAGAGCGCTTTCAACAGCACAGAAATGAAAAAACGGGGACCTTTTGAAACTGGGAACAGTAAACATAAATACTTCAGGCGGGCCGGCAGGAGGTGGCGGGAGCCGGCGGTCCCGCAGGAGACACCGCAACGAGTAAAAATAAAAATAAATACACAAGGCAAACCGGCAGGATTTACAGGGAGCCAGGCCTCGCTGCCCCATGACAGCTTTAAACGGCACAGAAAGGAAGAAATGGGGACCTTTTGAAACCGGGAAAGTAAAAATAAAAATACACAAGGCAGACCAGCGTCAGCCGGCGGGAGGCACCGGGAGCTAGGTCTCACTGTCCCGAGAGTGTTTATATTTTTTAAAAAAGATGAAAGAAAGAAAGAAAGAAAGAGAAATATGAAACAACGAGGACAGTTTCAAACACGGAACAGGAAAAATAACAATAAATAATTTCTAAATAAATACATAAATCACTAAATAAATGGGAAAATAGAGTAGGGACAGGGGCACTATCCGGCGACTTCACGCTCTAGAGCCTTGGGCAGAGACCGCCGCCCGGCGGACAGCTCAGCTCCGGGCACTCTTAGCCTCTCGCCACCACGGGAGTTGGCGGACTACGGGGGCGGGCCGATGGGGGCGCATCATCTCCATGCCACACGAGCAGGGCGCGTCATCGCCGCAAGTCCAGAGTGTGGCGCATCATCGCCGCGCCACACAGGGATGTGCGTCATCGCCGTGCGACACGGCAGGGGCGAGTCATTGCCCCGGGAGGCAATGGGAGCGGTCCAGCGGACCCGGGTGAGATGGCGGGTGTCCGCGGAAGAGGGCGGGGTCCGACGGGCGAGGCGGTGTCAAACTGAATCCAGAGGCCGACGGCGGGGCCCCGCGGGAAGGGGAGAGGCCTCGCCGGAGAGGGAAGGTTCTGAAGGGAAGTGGGGGCTGGCCGGCGGTGGCCCGCGGGAGCAACTGGGATCGTGGCATCTCCGCCCAGGGAGCGTGGAAGAGGGAAAAAATTTTGAAAAAATTTAAAAAAATGTTTAAAAATTGAAAAAATTTCAAAAGAAATTCTATGAATATAAAAATTTAAAATATCATCATGCGAATCCTAGGACAAACAAACCCTAAACCTAAACCTAACCATAACCCTAACCCGTATCCTAACCGTAACCCGTACACTAACCCGAGCCCTAACCCTAACCATAACCCTAAACACTAACCCTAACCCTAATCCTAACCCAAAACCCTAATCCTCACCCGTACCATAACACTAAACCTAATCCTAAAACCTAACCCTAACCCGAACCATAACTCTAAACCCAGCCCTAAAAACTAACCCTAACACTAACTCTAAAACTACACCGTAACCCTATCCCGTACCCTAACTCTAAATCTAACCCTAACCCTAACCCTAACCCGTATCCTAACCCTAACCTGTACACTAACCCTGACCCTAACCCTAACCCTAAAATCTAACCCTAACTCTAACCCTAACCCTACACCCTAAAGCTCACCCGTACCATAACCCTAACCCTAACCCTAACCTGTACACTAACCCTATTCAAGGGGCTGGAGAGATGGCTCAGTGGTCTAAAGCACCTACTTGAAACAAGCTTGGCAAAGCATAGGGACCTCGGTTCGATCCTCCAGAACCACATGCCAGCCAGCCCCGCCCCCTGGTGGGCTGAGCTGGCCACACACACACAATAAATAAATGTAATAAATAAAAATAAATAAATATTAAAAA
>NW_004524837.1:22894-31689 GCF_000260255.1 Octodon degus | reverse complement strand
CCCCGTGAGCGTTTTTATTATTAAAAAAAGAAAAAAGAAAGAAAGAAATATGAAACAGCGAGGACAGTTTCAAACCCGGAACAGGAAATTAAAAATAAATAAATAAATAATTCCTAAATAAATGGGAAAATAGAAAGAGTCAGGACAGGCGGAAGAACAAGCGGCCTCACGCTCTAGAGCCCGGGGCGTAGACCGCTGCGCTAGGTCGCCGCCTGGAGGGCAGCTCGGGTCCGGGCGCTCTTATCCTCTCACCCCTGTGGGAGCGGGCGGGCCCATGGGGGCGGACCGATGTCATCTCCGCGCGACCCTAGCGAGGCGCGTCATCGCCACGCGACTCGAGGGGGGGGCGCTTCATCGTCAGGCGACCTGGTGGGTGCGAGTCATCGCCACGGGAGCCAATGGGAGTAGGCCGCCGGACCCGGGTGAGGTGGCAGGGGCCCGCGTGAGAGGGTTGGGTCCGACCGGAGTGGGCGGCGGGCTTGCGGAGGCCGGCGGAGGCGCGCGGGAGAGGGCGTGGCCCCGCGGGAGGGGGCGGATTCTGACAGCAACCGGAACCCGGGTAGGCGGGGGCCGCAGGAGGGGCGGGGCATCACAGAGTGGGAGGGATTCGACGGGAGGCGGGGGCGGGCCGGTGGGGGCCCGAGGGAGCCACTGGGATCGTGGCATCGCTGCTGTGGGAGCCTGGAAAAGAGACAACTATTTGAAAAAATTCAAAAAAATGTTTAAAAATCAAAAAAATTTTTATGAATATAAAAATTTAAAAATATCGTCATGCGAATCCTAGGACAACCAAACCCTAACCCTAACCCTAACTCTAACCCTAACCCTAATCCTTACCCTAACCGTAAATCGTACCCTAATCCTAACACTAACCCTAACCGTAACACTAAACCGTAACCCTAACCCTAACCAGTACCCTAACCCTAAGCCTAACCCTAACCCTAAACCCTAACCCAAACTCTAATCTGTACCCTAACTCTAACCCTAAACCTAACCCTAAAACCTTACACTAACCAGTACCCTAACCCTAACCCTAAACCTAACCATAAACCCTAACCCTAACCCTAACCCTAACCGGTGGGGACCGACGGGAGCTCGTCATCGCCGCAGGAGGCAATGGGAGTGCGGGTGCTGCGGGAGCCAATTTTGTAGGTTTTTTCTATTTATTTATTTTTTTTTTTTCGTGGAACAGGGGAGCCTTTTTTCTCAAAATGAATAAAGACACAACGAGGAACAGGTCAAACCTGAAAAAATATTAATAAAAGTAATAAATAAATGAGGCGGGTGGGCGGTAGCCGGCGTGCCCGCGGGATTCACTGGGAGCTGGGTCTCACCGCCCTGAGAGCGCTTTCAACAGAAATGAAAAAACGCCCTGAGAGCGTTTTTCAGAAATGAAAAAACGGGGACCTTTTGAAACTGGGAACAGTAAACATAAATACTTCAGGCGGGCCGGCGGGAGGTGGCGGGAGCCGGCGGTCGCGCAGGAGACACCGCAATGAGTAAAAATAAAAATAAATACACAAGGCAAACCGGCGGGATTTACAGGGAGCCAGGCCTCGCCGCCCCATGAGAGCTTTAAACGGCACAGAAAGGAAGAAACGGGGACCTTTTGAAACCGGGAAAGTAAAAATAAAAAGAAATACATGAGGCGGACCAGCGCCAGCCGGCGGGAGGCACCGGGAGCTAGGTCTCACCATCCCGAGAGCGTTTTTATTTTTAAAAAAAGATGAAAGAAAGAAAGAAAGAAAGAAAGAAGAAAGAAAGAAAAAGAAAGAAAGATGAAACAACGAGGACAGTTTCAAACACGGAACAGGAAAAATAACAATAAATAAATACATAATTTCTAAATAAATACATAATTCACTAAATAAATGGGAAAATAGAAAGAGTCGGGACAGGGGCACTATCCGGCGACTTCACGCTCTAGAGCCTTGGGCAGAGACCGCCGCCATAGGTAACCGCCTGGTGGACAGCTCAGCTCCGGGCGCTCTTAGCCTCTCGCCACTACGGGAGTTGGCGGACCAAGGGGGTGGGCCGATGGGGGCGCATCATCTCCAAGCCACACGAGCAGGGCGCGTCATCGCCGCAAGTCCAGAGTGTGGCGCATCATCGCCGCGCCACAGAGGGGTGTGCGTCATCGCCGTGCGACACGGCGGGGGCGAGTCATCGCCCCGGGAGGCAATGGGAGCGGTCCAGTGGACCCGGGTGAGACGGCGGGTGCCCGTGGGAGAGGGCGGGATCCGACGGGCGGGGACAGTGTCAGACGGAATCCAGAGGCGGGCGGCGGGGGCCCGCGGGAAGGGGCGAGGCCTCGCGGGAGAGGGAAGGTTCTGAAGGGAGGTGGGGGCTGGCCGGCGGTGGCCCGTGGGAGCCACTGGGATCGCCGCATCTCCGCCGTGGGAGCATGGAAGAGGGACAAAATTTTGAAAAAATTTAAAAAAATGTTTAAAAATCGAAAAAAAATCAAAAGAAATTCTATGAATATAAAAATTTTAAATATACTCATGCGAATCCTAGGACAAACAAACCGTAAACCTAAACCTAACCATAACCCTAACCCGTATCCTAACCGTAACCCGTACAATAACCCTAGCCCTAACCATAACCATAACCCTAAACACTAACCCTAACCCTAATTCTAACCCAAAACCCTAACCCTCACCCATACCATAACACTAAACCTAATCCTAAAACCTAACCCTAACCCGAACCATAACTCTAAACCCAGCCTTAAACACTAGCCCTAACCCTAACCCTAACACTACACCGTAACCCTATCCCGTACCCTAACTCAAAATCTAACCCTAACCCTAACCATAACCCTAAACCCTATCCTAACCGTAACCTGTACACTAACCCTGACCCTAACCCTAACCCTAACCCTAAAATCTAACCCTAACTCTAACGCTAACCCTACACCCTAAAGCGCACCCGTACCATAACCCTAACCCAAACCCTAACCTGTACACTAACCCTAACCAGTACCCTAACCCTAACCCTAAACCTAATCCTAACCTGTACCCTAACCCTAACCGGTACCCTAACCCTAACCCTAACCCGTATCCTAACCCGAACACTAACCCTAACCCTAACCCCTAACCCAAACCCAAACCTAACCCTAACCCTAAACCTAAACCGCGGGTCAGACGAGAGCGCATCATCGCCGCGGGAGCCAATGGGAGCGCAGCGTGGACGCGGGAGCCATTTTGTATTTTTTTTCTATTTATTTATTTATTTATTTATATTTTCGTGGAACTGGGGAGCCTTTCTTATGAAAATGAATAAATACACAACGAAGAACGGGTCAAACCTTAGAAAATATTAATACCAATAAATAAATGAATCAGGCGGGCCATCGGGAGCCGGCGGGCCCGCGGGATTCAGCAGGAGCTAGGCCTCGCCACCCCGTGAGCACTTTAAACAGCACAGAAATGAAAAAACGGGGACCTTTTGAAACCGCATAAAGATAAATACATCAGGTGGCACAGGGGGAGGCCGCGGGAACCAGCGGTCCCGCAGGAGGCACCGAAAGAGTAAAAATAAAAATAAGTACACAAGGTGAACCGGCGGGATTCACTGGAGCTAGGCCTTGCCGCCCCGTGAGCGCTTTAAACAGGACGGAAATGAAAAAAACGGGGACTTTTTCAATGCGGGAAGAGTTAAAATAAAAATAAATACATCAGGCAGACTGCGGGAGCGGGCGGGAGCCGGCGGGAGCCACCGGGAGCCACCGGGAGCCATGCCTTGCTGCCCCATGAGCGCTTTAAACAGCACAGAATTGAAAAAACGGGGACCTTTTGAAATCGGGAAAAGTAAACATAAAGAGAAATACATGAGGCGGGCTGGCAGCAGCCGGCGGGAGTCACTGGGAGCTAGTCCTCGCCGCACCTTGAGCGTTTTTATTTTTAAAGAAAGAAAGAAAGAAATATGAAACAACGAGGACAGTTTCAAGCCCTAAACAGGAAAAATAAAAATGAACAAATAAATAATTCCTAAATAAATACAAAATTCACTAAATAAATGGGAAAATAGAAAGAGTCAGGATGGGGGAAGAACTGGTGACCTCATGCTCTAGAACCCAGGGAAGAGACCGCCATGCTAGGTCGGCTCCTGGCAGATAGCTCGGCTCAGGGCTCTCTTAGCCTCTCGTCCCGGCGGGAGCCGGCGGGCCGGCGGGGGCGGGCCGATGGAGGAGGTTCATCTCCGCACACCGGAGCGGGGCGCATGATCGCCGCATGACCCGAGGGTGGCGCGTCATCGCCGAGTGCCCCCAGGGGCCGCGTCATGGCCGAGCAACCAGTGGGGGCACGTCACCGCCGCGGGAGCCAATGGGAGCGATCCGCTGAACTGGGGTGAGTCGGAGGGGCCCCGCAGCATAGGGGAGGGTCCGACAGGATGGTCGGGGTCTGATGGGGGCCTGAGGTGGGCCGGCGGGGGCCGCGGGATGGGGCGAGCCCTCACAGGAGAGGGATGGTCCCGACGGGAGGCAGGGGCTGGCCGGAGGCGGCCCGCGGGAGCCACTGAGATCGCGGCATCGCCAACGTGGGAGCATGGAAGAGAGACAAAAATTTGAAAAAATTCAAAAAGAATGTTTAAAAATCGAAAATAATTCAAAAGAAATTCTATGAATATAAAAATTTAAAAATATCGTCATATGAATCCTAGAACAACTAAGCCCTATCCCTAACACTAACCCTAACCATAACCCTAACCCATATCCTACCCGTAACCCGTACACTAACCCTAACCCTAACCCTAAACACTAAGCCTAACCCTAAACCCTAACCCTAACCCATACCATAACGCTAAACCTAACCCTAAACCCTAACCCTGCCCCTAACCCCAACCCTAACCCTAAACACTAACCCTAACCGGTACCATAACACTAAACATAACCCTAAACCCTAACCCTAACCCGTACCGGTATCCTAACCCTTACCCTAACATTAAACCCTAACCCTAACCCTAAACCCTAACCATAATCCTAACACTAACCCTAACCCTAACCCGCAGGGGCAGACGCCAGCGCGTCATCGCTGCAGGAGCCAATGGGAGCGCAGCGTCACCGAGGGAGCCATTTTTTTAGTTTCTTTCTATTTATTTATTTATTTATTTGTTTATTTGTGGAACCTGAGAGCGTTTTTTTATGAAAATGAATAAATGCACAACGAGGGACAGGTCAAATCTGAAAAAATATTAAAAAAAATAAATAAATAAACCAGGCGGGCAGGCAGGAGCCGGCGGGCCCGCGGGAGACACCGGAAAGAGTAAAAATAAAAATAAATGCACAAGGCAAACCGGCGGGATTCACCGGGAGCTAGGCCTCCATGCCCCGTGAGCATTTAAAGAGCACAGAAATGAAAAAATGGGGACCGTTTGAAACCGGGAAGAGTTAAAATAAAAATAAATACATCAGGAGGGCAGGCGGGAGGTGGCGGGAGCCGGCAGGCCCGCGGGAGACACCGGAAAGAGTAAAAATAAAAATAAATACACAAGGGGAACCCGCGGGATTCACAGGGAGACAGGCCTCGCCACCCCGTGAGCGCTTTAAACAGCACAGAAATGAAAAAACAGGGACCTTTTGAAACCGGCAACAGTAAACATAAAGATAAATACATCCGGCGGGCCGCCGGGAGGCGGCAGGAGCCGGCGGCCCCGAGGGAGGCACTGGAAAGAGTAAAAATAAATACAAAAGGCGAGCCGGCGGGATTCACCGGGAGCTATGCCTCGCCGCGCCGTGAGTGCCTTAAATAGCACAGAAATGAAAAAACGGGGACCGTTTGAAACAGAGAAGTGTTAAAATAAAAATAAATATATCAAGCAGGCGGCGGGAGCCTGCGGGAGCCACCGGAAACCAGGCATCGCCGCCCCATGAGCACTTTAAACAGCACAGAAATGAAAAAACGGGAACCTTTTGAACCCAGGAAAAGTAAAAATAAAAAGAAATGCACGAGGTGGGCCGGCGGCAGCCGGAGGGAGGCACCGGGAGATAGGCCTTGCCCCTCCGTGAGCGTTTTTATCTTTAAAAAAAGAAAAAAAGAAACAAATATGAAACAATGAGGACAGTTTCAAACCCGGAAAAGGAAAAATAAAAATAAATGAAAAAATAATTCCTAAGTAAATACAAAATTCACCCTAAATAAATGGGAAAATAGGAAGAGTCAGGATGGAGGGAAGAACCTGCGACCTCACGCTCAAGAGCCAGGGGTGGAGACCTCTGTGCTAGATCGCCACCTGACAAACAGTTTGGCTCTGGGCGCTCTTAGCCTCGCGTCCCTGCAGGAGCCGGCGGACATGCGGGGGCAGCCCGATGGGGACGCGTCATCTTCGTGCGATCCGAGGGTGGCGCGTCATCGCCGTGCGACCGGAGGGTGATGCGTCATCGCCTCGCGACCCGGCGGGGGCGCGTTCCCGCCGCGGGAGCCAATGGGAGCAGGCTGCCGTACCCGGGTGAGTTGGCGGGGGGCCAGCGGGAGAGGGCGGGGTCCGACGGGATCCGGCGGCAGGTCGGAGGAGGCTGGCGGGGGCGCGAGGGAGAGAGTGGGCCCCCGTGGGAGGGGGCACGGTCCGACGGGATCCAGCGGCCGACCGAAGGGGGCCCGCGAGATGGGACAGGGCCTCGCAGGAGAGGGATGGGTCCGACGGGAGGCGGGAGCGCGCGGTGGGGCGGGGTGCCGGCGGGAGCCACTGGTATTGCAGCATCGCCACTGTGTGAGCCTGAATGAGAGACAAAAGTTGAAAATATTCAATAAAAATGTTTAAAAATCAAAAAAAATTCAAAAAAAATTTAGGACTATAAAAATTTGAAAATATCGTCATGCGCATCCTAGGACAACCAAACCCTAACCCTAATCCTAACCCTAACCCTAACCATAACCCTATATCGTACCCTAACCCTAACCAATACCCTAAACCTAACCCTAAACCTAACCTGCAACAGCAGACGACAGCGCGTCATCATCAAGGGAGCCAATGTGAGAGCGGCGTCGCCGCGGGAGCCACTTTTGTAGGTTTTCTTATTTATTTATTTGAGGAAACGGAGAGCGTTTTTTATGAAAATGAATAAATACACAACAAGGGACGGGTCAAACCTGAAAAAACATTAATAAAAATAAATAAATAAATAAATAAATAAATAAATAAATACAGCGGGCAGGCGGGAGACGGCGGGCCATGGGATTCACCGGGAGCTATTCCTCGCTGCCCAGTGAACGCCTTAAACAGCACAGAAATGAAAAAACGGGGACCTTTTGAAACCGGGAACAGTAGACATAAAGACAAATACATCAGGCGGGCGGCGGGAGGCGGCGGGAGCTGGGGTCCCGCGGGAGACACCGGAAAGAGTAAAAATAAAAATAAATACAGAAGCCGAACCCGCGGGATTCACAGGGAGCCAGGCCTCGCCGCCCCGTGAGAGCTTTAAACAGCACAGAAAGGTAAAAACGGGGACCTTTTGAAACCGGGAAAAGTAAAAATAAAAAGAAATACACGAGGTGGACCAGCACCAGCCGGCGGGAGGCACCGGGAGCTAGGTCTCACCGTCCCAAGAGCGTTTGTATTTTTAAAAAAAGATAAAAGAAAGAAAGAAATATGAAACAAGGACAGTTGCAAACACGGAACAGGAAAAATAACAATAAATAAATAATTCCTAAATAAATACATAATTCACTAAATAAATGGGAAAATAGAAAGAGTCGGGACAGGGGCACTATCCGGCAACTTCACGTTCTAGAGCCTTGGGCGGAGACCACCACGGTAGGTCACCGCCTGGCGACAGCTCAGCTCCGGGCGCTCTTAGCCTCTCGCCACCACAGGAGTTGGCGGACCACGGGGGCGGGCCGATAAGGGGGGCATCATCCCCACACTACACGAGCGGGGCGCGTCATCGCCGCAAGACCTGAGGGGGGCGCGTCAGTGCTGCGCAAATCAGCGGGGGCGAGTCATCACCGCGGGAGCCAATGGGAAGCGAGTCGGCGGACCCGGGTGAGACGGCAGGGCCTGCGGGAGAGGGCGGGGTCCGACGGGAGCCGGCAGCGGGCCAGCGGAGGCCGGCGGGGGCACGCAGGAGAGGGCTGGGCCCCGTGGGAGGGGGCGGGGTCCAACAGAAGACAGAGGCAGGAAGGCGGGGGATCGCAGGACGGGGCGAGGCCTCGCGGGAAAGGGAGGATTCCAACCGGAGGCGAGGGCTGGCTGGCGGCGGTGGCGGGAGCCACTAGGATCGCTGCCTGGCAGCCATGGGAGTGTGGAAGAGAGATAAAAATTTGAAAAAATTCAAAAAAAAGTTTAAAAATCGAAAAAAATTCAAATAAAATTTTATGAATGTAAAATTTTAAAAATATTGTCATGCGAATCCTAGGAAAACCAAACCCTAGACCTAACACTAACCCTAACCATAACCATAACACTAATCCGTATCCTAACTTTAACCCGTGCACTAACCCTAACCCTAACCCTAAACCCTAACCCTAGCCCTAACCCTAAACCCTAACCCTAACCCTAACCCTAAACCGAACCAATCGGGGGCTGAAGGGAGTGCGTCATCGCCGCTGGAGCCAATGGGAGTGCGGCGTTGCTGCGGGAGCCATTTTTGTATTTTTTTCTATTTATTTATTCATTTTTTTATTTTTTCGTGGAACCGGAGAGCGTTTTATTGTTAAAATGAATAAATACACAACGAGGGACGTGGCAAACCTGAAAAAATATTAATAAATTAAAAAAATAAATCAGGCGGCTCGCGGGACCCGGCGGTCCCGCGGGATTGGCCGAGAGCTAGGCCTCACCGCCCCTTGAGCGCT
>NW_004524837.1:13029-19068 GCF_000260255.1 Octodon degus | reverse complement strand
CCCTAACCCTAACCGGCACCCTAACCCTAACCCGTATCCTAATCCGAACACTAACCCTAACCCTAACCCTAAACCTAAACCGTGGGTCAGACTAGAGCGCATCATCGCTGCGGGAGCCAATGGGAGCGCAGCGTGGACGCGGGAGCCATTTTGTAGTTTTTTCCTATTTATTTATTTATTTATTTATATTTTCGTGGAACTGGGGAGCCTTTCTTATGAAAATGAATAAATACACAACGAGGAACGGGTCAAACCTGAAAAAATATTAATAAAAGTATTAAATAAATGAGGCGGGCCGCGGTAGCCGGCGGGCCCGTGGGATTCACCGGGAGCTAGGCCCCGCCGCCCAGCGAACACCTTAAACAGCACAGGAATGAAAAAACCGGGACCTTTTGAAATCGGGTGGCACAGGGGGAGGCCGCGGGAGCCAGCGGTCCCGCAGGAGGCACCGAAAGAGTAAAAATAAAAAGTACACAAGGTGAACCGGTGGGATTCACCAGAGCTAGGCCTCGCCGCCCCGTGAGCGCATTAAACAGGACAGAAATGAAAAAACGGGGACTTTTTCAATGCGGGAAGAGTTAAAATAAAAATAAATACATCAGGCAGACTGTGGGAGCCGCCGGGAGCCGCCGGGAGCCACCGGGAGCCACCGGGAGCCATGCCTTGCTGCCCCGTGAGTGCTTTAAACAGCACAGAATTGAAAAAATGGGGACCTTTTGAAATCGGGAAAAGTAAACATAAAGAGAAATACACGAGGCGGGCCGGTGGCAGCCGGCGGGAGTCACCGGGAGCTAGTCCTCGCCGCACCTTGAGCGTTTTTATTTTTAAAGGAAGAAAGAAATATGAAACAACGAGGACAGTTTCAAACACGGAACAGGAAAAATAAAAATAAACAAATAAATAATTCCTAAATAAATACATAATTCACTAAATAAATGGGAAAATAGAAAGAGTCAGGACGGAGGAAGAACTGGCGACCTCATGCTCTAGAGCCCGGGGCAGATGACCGCCATGCTAGGTCGGCTCCTGGCAGATAGCTCAGCTCAGGGCTCTCTTAGCCTCTCGTCCCTGCGGGAGCCGGCGGGCCGGCGGGGGCGGGCCGATGGAGGAGGTTCATCTCCGCACGACCCAAGCGGGGACATGATCGCCGCATGAACCGAGGGTGGCGCGTCATCGCCGAGTGCCCCCAGGGGACGCGTCATGGCGAGCAACCAGCGGGGGCACGTCACCCTCGCGGGAGCCAATGGGAGCGATCCGCTGAACTGGGGTGAGTTGGAGGGGCCCGCAGTATAGGGCGGGGTCCGACAGGATAGTCGGGGTCTGACGGGGGCCCGCGGGATGGGGCGAGCCCTCACAGGAGAGGGATGGTCCCGACGGGAGGCAGGGGCTGGCCGGAGGCGGCCCGCGGGAGCCACTGGGATCATGGCATCGCCACCGTGGGAGCGTGGAAGAGAGACAAAAATTTGAAAAAATTCAAAAAGAATGTTTAAAAATCGAAAATAATTGAAAAGAAATTCTATGAATATAAAAATTTAAAAATATCGTCATACAAATCCTAGGACAAATAAGGCCTATCCCTAGCCCTAAACTTAACCCTAACCCTAACCCATATCCTACCCATAACCCATACACTAACCCTAACCCTAAACACTAAGCCTAACCCTAAACCCTAACCCGTACCATAACGCTAAACCTAACCTTAAACCCTAACCCTACCCCTAACCCGAACCCTAACCCTAAACACTAACGCTAACCGGTACCATAACACTAAACATAACCCTAAACCCTAACCCTTACCCTAACATTAAACCCTAACCCTAACCCTAAACCCTAACCATAATCCTAACACTAACCCTAACCCTAACCCTCAGGGGCAGACGCCAGCGCGTCATCGCCGCAGGAGCCAATGGGAGCGCAGCGTCACCGGGGGAGCCATTTTTTTAGTTTCTATTTATTTATTTATTTATTTATTTGTGGAACCTGAGAGTGTTTTTTTATGAAAATGAATAAATGCACAACGAGGGACAGGTCAAATCTGAAAAAATATTAATAAAAATAAATAAATAAACCAGGCGGGCAGGCAGGAGCCGGCGGGCCCGCGGGAGACATCGGAAAGAGTAAAAATAAAAATAAATACACAAGGGGAACCAGCGGGATTCACAGGGAGACAGGCCTCACAGCCCCATGAGCGCTTTAAACAGCACAGAAATGAAAAAACGGGGACCTTCTGAAACCGGCAACAGTAAACATAAAGATAAATACATCCGGCGGGCCGCCGGGAGGCAGCAGGAGCCGGCGGTCCCGAAGGAGGCACTGGAAAGAGTAAAAATAAATACAAAAGGCGAGCCGGCGGGATTCACCGGGAGCTATGCCTCGCCGCGCCGTGAGTGCCTTAAAGAGCACAGAAATGAAAAAAACGGGGACTGTTTGAAACAGAGAAGTGTTAAAATAAAAATAAATATATCAAGCGGGCAGCGGGAGCCGGCGGGAGCCACCGGAAGCCAGGCCTCGCCGCCCCATGAGCACTTTAAACAGCACAGAAATGAAAAAACGGGAACTTTTTGAAACCGGGAAAAGTAAAAATAAAAAGAAATGCACGAGGTGGGCCGGCGGCAGCCGGAGGGAGGCACCGGGAGATAGGCCTCGCTGCTCCATGAGCGTTTTTATCTTTAAAAAAAGAAAAAAAGAAATAAACAAATATGAAACAATGAGGACAGTTTCAAACCCGGAAAAGGAAAAATAAAAATAAATGAATAAATAATTCCTAATACAAAATTCACTCTAAATAAATGGGAAAATAGGAAGAGTCAGGATGGAGGGAAAAACCTGCAACCTCACGCTCTAGAGCCGGGGTGGAGACCGATGTGCTACATCGCCGCCTAGCAGACGGCTCAGCACCGGCCGCTCTTAGCCTCGCGTCCCTGCAGGAGCCAGCGGACAAGCGGGGGCAGCCCGATGGGGACGCGTCATCTTCGTGCGATCCGAGGGTGGCACGTCATCGCCGCGCGACCGGAGGGTGATGCGTCATCGCCTCGCGACCCGGCGGGGGCGCGTTCCCGCCGCGGGAGCCAATGGGAGCAGGCCGCTCGACCTGGGTGAGTTGGGGGGGGCCGCGGGAGACTGCGGGGTCCGACGGGAGCGGGCGGCGGGCCGGAGGAGGCCGGCGGGGGCGCGAGGGAGAGAGCGGGCCCCCGTGGGAGGGGGGTACGGTCCGACGGGATCCAGCGGCCGACTGAAGGGGGCCCGCGGGATGGGGCGGGGCCTCGCAGAAGGATGGGTCCCACGGGAGGCCTGAGCGCGCGGTGGGGCGGGGTGCCGGCGGGAGCCACTGGTATTGCGGCATCGCCACTGTGTGAGCCTGAATGAGAGACAAAAGTTGAAAATATTCAATAAAAATGTTTAAAAATCAAAAAATAATTCAAAAAAATTTTAGGAATATAAAAATTTGAAAATATCGTCATGCGCATCCTAGGACAACCAAACCCTAACCCTAATCCTAACCCTAACCATAACCCTATATCGTACCCTAACCCTAACCAATACCCTAAACCTAACCCTAAACCTAACCTGCAACAGCAGACGACAGCGCGTCATCGTCGCGGGAGCCAATGTGAGCGCGGTGTCGCCGTGGGAGCCACTTTTGTAGGTTTTCTCATTTATTCATTTATTTATTTATTCAAGGAAACAGAGAGCGCTTTTTATGAAAATGAATAAATACACAACAAGGGACGGGTCAAACCTGAAAAAATATCAATAAAAATAAATAAATAAATAAATAAATAAATAAATCAAGCGGGCAGGCGGGAGAGGGCGGGCCGTGGGATTCACCGGAAGCTATTCCTCGCCGCCCAGTGAACGCCTTAAACAGCACAAAATGAAAAAACCGGGACCTTTTGAAACCAGGAACAGTAGACATAAAAACAAATACCTCAGGCGGGCCGGCGGGAGGCGGCGGGAGCTGGCGGTCCCGCGGGAGACACCGGAAAGAGTAAAAATAAAAATAAATACAGAAGCCGAACAGGCGTTGATTCACAGGGAGCCAGGCCTTGCCGCCCCGTGAGAGCTTTAAATAGCACAGAAAGGTAAAATCGGGAACCTTTTGAAACCGGGAAAAGTAAAAATAAAAAGAAATACACGAGGCGGACCAGCGCCAGCCGGCCCGAGGCACCCGGAGCTAGGTCTCACCGTCCGGAGAGCGTTTTTATTTTTAAAAAAAGATAAAAGAAAGAAAGAAATACGAAACGAGGACAGTTTCAAACACGGAACAAGAAAAATAATAAATAAATAATTCCTAAATACATAATTCACTAAATAAATGGGAAAATAGAAATAGTTGGGACAGGGGCACTATCCGGCAACTTCATGTTCTAGAGCCTTGGGCGGAGACCGCCACGGTAGGTCACTGCCTGGCGACAGCTCGGCTCCGGGCGCTCTTAGCCTCTCGCCACCACGGGAGTTGGTGGACCACGGGGGCTGGCCGATGGGGGCGCATCATCTCCATGCGACACGAGCTGGGCGCGTCATCGCCCCAAGACCTGAGGGGGGCGCGTCAGTGCCGCGCAAATCGGCGGGGGCGAGTCATCACCGCGGGAGCCAATGGGAGCGAGTCAGCGGACCCGGGTGAGACGGCAGGGGCCCGCGGGAGAGGGCGGGGTCCGACAGGAGCCAGCGGCAGGCCGGCAGAGGCCGGCCGGGCGTGCAGGAGAGGGCGGGGCCCCGCGGGAGGGGGCGGGGTCCGACGGGAGCCAGAGGCAGGCCGGCGGAGGCTCGCCGGAGGGGGCGAAGCCTCTCAGAAAAGGGAGGGTTCCGAAGGGAGGTGGGGGCTGGGCAGCGGCAGCCGGCGGGACCCACCAGGATCGCAGTCTGGCTGCCGTGGGAGCGTGGAAGAGAGACAAAAATTTGAAAAAATTCAAACAATATTTAAAAATCGAAAAAAATTCAAATAAAATTTTATGAATGTAAAAATTTAAAAATGTCGTCATGCGAACCCTAGGAAAACCAAACCCTAACCCTAACACTAACCCTAACCATAACCGTAACCCTAAACCGTATGCTAACTGTAACCCGTACACTAACCTTAACCCTAACCCTAAACCCTAACACTAACACGAAACCCTAAACCATACCCTAACTCTAACCCTAACCCTAACCATAACCCTAACCCGTATCCTAACCATCACCCGAACACTAACCCTGACCCTAACCCTAAAATCTAACCCTAACACTAACCCTACACCCTACACCCTAACCCTCACCCGTACCATAACCCTAACCATAACCCTAACCCGTACACTAACCCTAACCAGTACTCTAACCCTAACGCTAAACCTAATCCTAACCCGTAACCTAACCCTAACCGGTACCCTAGCCCTAACTCTAACCCTAACCTGTATCCTAACCCGAACACTAACGCTAACCTTGACCCCTAACACAAACCCAAACCTAACCCTAACCCTAAACCTAAAACGCGGGGGCAAAAGAGAGCATATCATCGCCGTGGGAGCCAATGGAAGCCATTGTGTAGTTTTTTTTTCTATTTATTTACTTATTTTTCTTTTCGTGGAACCGGGGAGCCTTTCTTATGGAAATGAATAAATACACAACTCAAAGTCACTGTCCCTCAGGCCGTATCACACATGCCCTGTAGGCTACCTCAAATAAGGCCATATCCAGATAATAAAAACAATAATAACTTTTTACCCTGTGCAGAAATGAACACCTGGAAGCCCAGATCTTCAGGTCCATTTCCTCAGGGGACACATGCTGGAGGGACACGGTGAATTCCTGTGTACTCAAAGGAATTTGGACCCTGAAATTCATGTTTTCCCGCGGTACCGGAACAGACGAAGCAAAGCCCAGCTTCTCCAAATGCCTAGAGTTCAGCTCGACTTTGTCCACTTGCAACATCCTGAGAAACACGAATCCTACAGTGGAGTGAATCAGACACACCTGGACAATTCAGGCCTTCAACAGGTGTATTGCATTGTGGCCCTTCAGAAGAAAGGGTTGAGAAAGCCTGTTTCTACTTTGGCAGAAGTG
>NW_004524837.1:12409-12929 GCF_000260255.1 Octodon degus | reverse complement strand
TACTCGGCGAGCGGGGTGGGGGGCATGCTGCAGAGTGGTGGGCGTCTTCCCAAGGGGGTGGAAGAGGGTCTCATCCATGCTGCGCCTGGGCGGGACCAGTAGTAGGTCCCACCAGTGCAGGGTATGGGAAACTCTCCCACACACTTACCGGGCCTTTGCTAGGACTGGGTCTGGGGGTTCCTGGAACATGGCCCATGTCCTTAGTCTTAATTGACCATGGAAGGTTAGGGCCAAAATGTTGGCTTTCCTTTTGGCCCTCCTTTTTCTCTAATAATTTGGTCTGTAAACTTAGGTTGTTAACCCTCTAGAAGAGAAGCTTATTGTTATTACCATACAGTCTAGGCTGCTGAGCTTAACCTCACTATCTGCCTGAATATCAAACATCTTAGGCATAACCTGGAACAGGTATGTTTCATCAAGCATTGATACGGTAAACTTTAAGTCTCTACAGAATATGAAAAAACATTTACAAAATTAAAATATATTTTAAAAATAGGAATAAATAATTATATAATTCTTA
>NW_004524837.1:9960-11531 GCF_000260255.1 Octodon degus | reverse complement strand
TCAGGCCTCCTACTGGTGTCTCACGCAGTGACCCCAAAAAATAAAGGGAATGCAACTGGGGTTTCTAATGGGGGCCCGCCCATTAGCTCAGTTGTTGAAGTGCCTGCTTAAAGGAGCCAGTCAGTTTCTTGGAGCACTGGTTCCATTCCCACATACTCAAGGCAACCCAGACCAGTGCTGCTTCAGGTCAATGGGGAGCTACAAAAAAAAAAGAAACCTTCTGCATTTTTTCCATAGAAACCAATCTGAACCTGGCTCCTTAGGTATATTTTATCTGAGGAGACAGCAGGGGTGTTTATGGCCTGTCACTGGGGTACCAAAAAGAATTTGGTTCCTGGAATTCAGCTTTGCAGTGGATACAGGAACAGATGTGGGACGGCACAGCTTCCCACAAGGTGTAGAATTTTGCTGGACGTTGTGCACTGAGAACTCACTCTTACAAACACAAATCATACAGTAGAAGGAGTCAGATGTTCATGGACAGGTCAAGCCTTAAACACGTGTCTCGCAATGTGCACTTTTACAAGAAAGGGATGAGTGAGTGTGTTTCTAATTTGGGTGCCCTTCACCGGATTTTTTCAGTGATTACTGAATCGGAGGGTAAGGGACAGGAGGCTATGATTCAAACCCACTGTCCCTTGGGCCATATCACACATGCCAAGTAGTCTAGTTAAAATAAGGCCACCTACAGATATTAAAAAAAAATACTAATAATATTAACTTTTTATCCTGTTTAGAAATGAACACCTGGAAGCCCAGATCTTCAGTTACATTTCTTCTTTGAAGACATGTTCGACCACCAGGGTGAATTCGTGATGTGCTCAAATAATTTGGACCCCGAAATTCAGGTTTTCACCGGATATCGGAACAGACATATCGAAGCCCAGCTTTTCCAAATGCCTAGAGTTCAGCTCGACTGGTCCACATGCAACATCCTGAGAAACACGTATCATAGAGTGGAGTGAATGAGACGCACACGGACAAGTCAGGACTTCAACAGGTGTCTCGATTGTGGCTCTTCAGAAGAAAGGGTTTGGAAAGCATGTTTCAAATTTGTGTGTGCCCATTACTTGAGTTGTTTATTGCCTATACTATCAGAGGTGTGAGGCACAAGAGGCTGTGGTTCCAGGGCACTGTTCCTCATGCCCTGCCACACAAATCCCATAGGCAACCTGAAACACAGCCACCACCAAGAGAACAAAACTCCATTTTGCCATTTTTACTCATTGAGACCTGGGAGCCAAGATCTGCACATACGTTTATTCGGGGGAGTCTAGTGGGATGGCCATGGTGAATTTCTGGAGTACACAGAGGAATTTGGGACTGGAAATTCAGTTTTCTACCGCATACAGGAACGGACTTGGGAAGGCCCAGCTTCCCAGAATGTCTAGAATTAAGCTTGACTCTGTATTCAGAGCAGTCGCACACAAACACAAAGCGCAGTTTAGGGAATCAAATAGACATGGAAAAGTCATGCCTTCAACAGGTGCCTCGCATTGAGGCCCTTAAGAAGAAAGGGTCGAGAAAGTGTGTTTCTAATTTGGGTGTGCCCATGGGCTGAGATTTTTCTG
>NW_004524837.1:0-9860 GCF_000260255.1 Octodon degus | reverse complement strand
AAACACGGAACAGGAAAAATAACAATAAATAAATAATTCCTAAATAAATACATAATTCACTAAATAAATGGGAAAATAGAAAGAGTCGGGACAGGGGCACTATCCGGCAACTTCACGTTCTAGAGCCTTGGGCGGAGACCACCACGGTAGGTCACCGCCTGGCGACAGCTCGGCTCCAGGCGCTCTTAGCCTCTCGCCACCACGGGAGTTGGCGGACCACGGGGGCGGGCCGATAAGGGGGCATCATCTCCACACGACACGAGCAGGGCGCGTCATCACCGCAAGACCGGAGGGGGGCGCGTCAGTGCCGCGCAAATCAGCGGGGGCGAGTCATCACCGCGGGAGCCAATGGGAGCGAGTCGGCGGACCCGGGTGAGACGGTAGGGCTCGTGGGAGAGGGCGGGGTCTGACGGGAGCCGGCGGCGGGCCAGCGGAGGCCGGCGGGGCTGCGCAGGAGAGGGCTGGGCCCCGTGGGAGGGGGCGGGGTCCGACAGAAGACAGAGGCAGGAAGGCGGGGGATCGCAGGAGGGGGCGAGGCCTCGCGAGAAAGGGAGGATTCCAACGGGAGGCGAGGGCTGGCTGGCGGCAGTGGCGGGAGCCACTAGGATCGCTGCCTGGCAGCCGTGGGAGCGTGGAAGAGAGATAAAAATTTGAAAAAATTAAAAAAAATGTTTAAAAATCGAAAAAAATTCAAATAAAATTTTATGAATGTAAAATTTTAAAAATATCGTCATGCGAATCCTAGGAAAACCAAACCCTAAAACTAACATTAACCCTAACCATAACCATAACACTAATCCGTATCCTAACTTTAACCTGTGCACTAACCCTAACCCTAACCCTAAACCCTAACCCTAGCCCTAACCCTAAACCCTAACCCTAACCCTAACCCTAACCCTAAACCGAACCAATTGGGGGCCGAAGGGAGTGCGTCATCGCCGCTGGAGCCAATGGGAGTGCGGCGTCGCTGCGGGAGCCATTTTTGTATTTTTTTCTATTTATTTATTTATTCATTTTTTTATTTTTTCGTGGAACCGGAGAGCGTTTTATTATTAAAATGAATAAATACACAACGAGGGACGTGGCAAACCTGAAAAAATATTAATAAATTAAAAAAATAAATCAGGCGGCTCGCGGGACCCGGCGGTCCCGCGGGATTGGCCGAGAGCTAGGCCTCACCGTCCCTTGAGCGCTGTAAACAGCACAGAAATGAAAAAGAGGGGACCTTTTGAAACTGGGAACAGTAAACATAAAGATAAATACATCAGGCGGGCTTGGGGGAGGCGGCGGGAGCCGCCGGGCCCGCGGGAGGCACCGGAAGAAGTAAAAATAAAAGTAAATACACAAGGCGAACCGGCGAGATTCACCGGGAGCCAGGCCTCGCCGCCCCATGAGCGCTTTCAACAGCACAGAAATGAAAAAACGTGGACCTTTTGAACCCGGGAAAAGTAAGAATAAAAAGAAATACAGGAGGCGTCCTGGCGGCAGGCGACGGGAGGCACTGGGAGCTAGGCCTTGCCGCCCCATGAGCGTTTTTATTTTTGAAAAAAGAAAAAAGAAAGAAAGAAATATGAAACAACGAGGACAGTTTCAAACCCGGAACAAGAAAAATAACAATAAATAAATAAATAATTCCTAAATAAATACATAATTCAGTAAATAAATGGGAAAATCAAAAGATTCAGGAAGGGGGCACGAACCAGCAACCTCACGCTCTAGAGCCCAGGGCATAAACCGCAGCACTAGATTGCCACCTGGCCGGTAAGTCGGCTCTGGGTCCTCTTAGCCTCTCGCCCCCGCGGGCTGATGGGGGCGCGTCATCTCCGCGTGACCCAAGCAGGGCACGGCATCACCTCGAGGCCCGAGGGGGGCGCGTCATCGCCGCTGGAGTCAATGGGAGAGGGCCGGCAGACCAGGTTGAGTCTGCGGGGCCCTCGTGAGAGGGCGGGGACCGAAGGGAAACTGAGGCAGGCGGGGGCGCGCGGGAGAGGGCGGGGTCCGGCGGGAGCCACTGGGATCACGGCATCGCCTCTGTGGGAGCGTGGATGAGAGACAAAAATTTTAAAAAATTCAAAAAAATGTTTAAAAATCGAAAAAAATTCAAAAAATTTTTAGGAATATAAAAATTTGAAAATATCGTCATGCGCATCCTAGGACAACCTAACCATAACCCTAACCAAAACCATAACCCTAACCATAACCATAACCCTAACCCGAACCCTAACCTTATCCAGTACCCTGACCCTAACCCTAAACCTAACCCTAACCCATACCCTAAACCCAACCAGTACCCTAACCCTAACCTTAACCCGTATCCTAACCCTAACAATAATCTGTACCCTAAACCAAACCCTAATCCCTAACCATAACCCGTACCCTTACCCTTACCCTAACACTAACCCTAAACCTTAACCCTAACCCTTACCCACAGGGGCCCACGGGAGCGCCTCATAGCCGCTGGAGCCAATGGGAGTGCAGCATCACCGCGAGAGCCATTTTTGTAGTTTTTCTCCATTTATTTTTTGGGGGAACAGGGAAGCATTTTTAGATGAAAATATATGAATACACAATGAGGAACAGGTCAAACCTGGAAAAAATATGAATAAAAATAAATAAATAAAACAGGCGGCCCGGCTGGAGCCGGCGCGAGCTGGCTGGCCCGCGGGATTCACCTGGAGCTAGTCCTCGCCACGCCGTGAGCGCTTTTTAGAGCATAGAAATGACAAAAAGGGGACCGTTTGAAACTGGGAAAAGTAAAAATAAAAATAAATACATCAGGCGGGCCAGAGGGCCCACCAGATCCACCAGGAGCCAGGCCTCGCTGCACCGTGAGTGCTCTAATGAGCACAGAAATGAAAAAACGGGGACCGTTTGAAACCGGGGAACTTTAAAATAAAAATAAATACATAAGGTGGGCCGGCAGGAGCAGGCAGGAGGCACCTGATTCCTTGCCGCCCCGTGAGCGCTTTAAACAGCACAGAAATCCAACCACGGGGATGGTTTCAAACCGGGAACAGTAAACATAAATACATCAGGCAGGCCGGCGGTAGCTGGCGGGAGGCATCGGGAAAAGTAAAAATAATGATAAATACAGAAGGTGGGCCGGTAGGCCCGCGGGAGTCACCGGGAAAGTAAACATATAAATAAACCCATGAGTCGGGCCAGCGGGAACTGGTGGGAGGCAACGGGAGGTAGGCCTCGCCGCGCCATGAGCGTTTTTATTTGTAAAAAAAGAAAACAAAAATAGAAAAAGAAAGAAAGAAAGAAGAAATATGGAACAACAAGGACAGTTTCAAACCCAGAACAGGAAAAATAAACACGAATCTAGACTCCAGTGCCCTAAAGAGAGCTGCTTGTTTCTGATCCATGATTTGTGTTTCCAAGTGTGAGTTCTTAAAGCAGAAGAGCCAGCTAAGCTCCAGCTTCTTTGGAAATCAGGGCACTTCCGGTATACAAGTAAACACAGAACTCTGGCTAAAACGTCAATTTTGTAACTAAAGTATCACAGTTCCGCGCTGTGGTAAAAGTGACACATCATTCAGTCTCCTCAGAGAAAGCATCCCTGAAGTTTGTGACTTTCTAGCAGGAGGTGCAGAGAAACTGCAGAACGTGCTTCTCACTCCTATTCATTCCTATGGAAGAAGATCCACAGACACGTTTCTAGACTCCAGTGTCCTAAAAGAGTTCCTTGTTTGTACTCCATAATTTGTATTTCTTAGTGTGATTTCTTAACGCAGAAGAGTCACTAAGCTCCAGCTTCTTTTGGAGCAGGGCAGTTCAATGCCTGTTCCAGTATGCAGCGAAACACAGAACTCGGGCTAAAACGTCACTTTTGTAAAGTAATTCAGAGTTCCGCTCTGTTGCAAGAGTGGAAAATCATTCAGTCTTCTAAGAGAATGCATTCGTGATGCTTGTGACGCAGGGAAAATACAAAAAGTGGTTCTCTCTCCCATTCATTCCTAAGGGAGAGGAGCCACAGATACATTTCTAGACTCCAGTGCCATACAGAGAGTTGCTTGTTTCTACGCCATGATTTGTGTTTCTGTTTTAGTTCTTAACCCAGAAGAGTCAGCTAAGCTCCAGCTTCTTTGGGAAGCAGTGATCACCAATGCCTGGCGCTGTATAAAGTGAAAACCAGAACTCTGGCTAAAACGTATTTTAATGAAAGTACTTCACAGTTCCGCGCTGTGAAAACAGTGGCAAATCATTCAGTCTCCTAAGAGAAAGCATCCATGAAGTTTGTGACTTTCCAGCTGGAGATGCAGAAGAATGTTCTCGATCCCATTCATTCCTATGGGAAAAGAGTGAGAAACACGTTCACAGACTCCCGTGCCCGACGGAGAGCTTCCTGATTACACTCCATGATTTATGTTTTAAGTGTGAGTTCTTAAGCCAGCTAAGTTCCATCTTCTTTGGGAAGCAGTGATAACCAATGCCTGTTCCTGAATAACTCGAAACACAGAACTCTGGCTAAAACATTACTTTTATAACTAAAGTTTCGCACTGTGCCAAGACTGGCAAATCATTCAGTCTCCTAAGAGAAAGCATCCGTGAACTTTTTGGCTTTGCAGCTGGAGGTGCAGAGAAACTGCAAAATGATGTTCTGTCTCCCATTCATTCTACGGGCAAAGAAACAGAAACATGTTACAAGACTCCAGTGGCATAAGGAGAACTGCCTGTATCCACTCCATGTTTGTGTTTCTAAGTGTGAGATCGTAACAAAGAGAGAGCTAAACTCCAGGTTCTTCAGTAAGCAGGGATCACCAATGCCAGTTCCTGTATACAGCGAAACACAAAATCTGGCTAAAAAGTCACTTTTGTAACTAAAGTACTTCACAGTTCCTCGTTGTGCCAAGCGTGGCAAATCCTTCAGTCTCCTAAGAGAACGCATCCGTGAAGTTTGTGTATTTCCTGCTGGAGGTGCAAGGAAACTGGAGAAGGATGTTCTCTCTCCCATTCATTCCTACGGGAAGAGAGGCAGAAATTCATTTCAAGACTCCAGTGCCCTGAGAAGAGCTGCCTGTTTCCTGTCCAGTTTTTGTGTTTCTAAGTGTGAGTTCTTAAATCTGAAGAGCCAGCTAAGCTCCAGGTTCTTTGGGAAGCAAGGATCACCAATGCCTGTTCCTGTAAACAGCAATACACAGGTCTCTAAAACCTCACTTTTTTAACTAAAGTACCTCAAAGTTCCGCGTTGTGGCAAGTGCGGCAAATCTTTCAGTCTCCTAAGATAAAGCGTCCGAGAATTTTTGACATTCCAGCTGGAGGTGCAGAAAAACTGCAAAAAATGTTTTTTCTCCCATTTCTCCTGAGGGAAAAGAGCGACAAACACATTTCCAGACTCCAGTGCCCTAAGGAGAACTGTCTGTTTCCATTCCAGAATTTGTGTGTCTAAGTGTGTGTTCTTAACAAAGAAGAGCCAGCTAAGCTCCAGCTTCTTTGGGAAGCAGCGCACTCCAATGTCTGTTCCATTATACAGCGAAATACAGAACTCTGGCTAAACGACACTTTTTTTTTTCTTTTTTTGCGGAACCAGGGATTGAACTCAAGCCCTTGTGCTTGCCAGGCAAGCGCTTATTCTACTGAGCCATCTCCCTGGCCCCAAAATGACACTTTAACTAAAGTAATTAAGAGTTCCGCGCTGTGCCATGACTGGCAAATCATTCAGTCTATTAAGAGAATGAATCCTTGAAGTTTGTCACTTTCCAGCTGAAGGTGCAGGGAAACTGCAGAAGGTGGTTCCCTCTCCCATTCATTCCTAAGGAGAGGAGAGCCACAGACACGTTTCTAGACTCCAGTGCCCTACAGAGAGTTGCTTGTTTCTACTCCATGATTTGTGTTTCTGTTCAGCTAAACTCCAGCTTCTTTGAGAAGCAGGGATCACCAATGCCTGGCGCTGTATAGAGCGAAAACCAGAACTCTGGCTAAAACGTCTTTTTTACCAAAGTACTTCACAGTTCCAAGTTGTGCCAAGAGAGGAAAATGATTCAGTCTCCTAAGAGAAAGCATCCGTGAAGTTTGTGACACTCCAGCTGGAGGAACAGAGAAACTGCAGAAGGATGTTCTCCCCAATTCATTCCTATGGGAAAAGAGCCAGAAATACGTTTCCAGATTCCTGTACCCTAAGGTGAGCTATCTGTTTCCACTCCATGATTTCTATTTCTAAATATGAATTCTTAATGCAAAGATCCAGCTAAGCTCCAGCTTCTTTGGGAAGCAGCGCACTCCAATTCCTGTTCCAGTATACATCGAAACCCAGAACTCTGGCTAAAACGTCACTTTTGTAACTAAAGTAATTCAGAGTTCCGCGTTGGGTCAAGAGTGGAAAATCATACAGTCTCCTAAGAGAAAGCATCCGTGAAGTTTATGACTTTGAAGCTAGAAGTGCAGAGAAACTGCAGAAAGTGGTTCTCTCTCCCATTCATACGTATAGAAGAGCGATAGACACGTTTGTAGACTCAGTGCCCTAAAGAGATCTGCTTGTTTGTACTCCATGATTTGTGTTTCTAAGTGTGATTTCTTAATGCAGAAGAGACAGCTAACTTCCAGCATCTTTGCAAAGCAAGGTACTCCAATGCCTGTTCCACTGTACAGTGAAACACAGAACTCTGGCTAAAACATCACTTTTGTAACTAAAGTAATTCACTATCCCGCGCTGTGCCAAGAGTGACAAATCAGTCTACTAGGAGTAAACACCCGTGATGTTTGTGACTTTCCAGCTGGAGGTGGACAGAAACTGCAGAATGTGCTTCTCTTTCCCATTCATTCCTATAGAAGAGCAAGAGAAAGGAATCTAGACTGCAGTGCCCTAAAGACAGCTGATTTTTTCTAATCCATGAATTGTTTCCAAGTGTGACTTCTTAAAGCAGAAGAGCATGCTAAGCTGCAGCTTCTTTGGGAAGCAGAGCACTCCAGTGCCTGTTGCAGTGTAGAGAGAAACACAGATCTCTGCTAAAGGTTACTTTTAAGAAGTAATTCAGAGTTCAGCTCTGTGCCAAGAGTGGCAAATCATTCAGATTCCTAAGAGAAAGCATTCCTGAAGTTTGTGTATTTCCAGCTAGAGGTGCAGAGAAATCGCAGAAAGATGTTATCTCTCTCATTCATTCCTATGGGAAAAAGGCAGACACACGATTCCAGACTCCAGGGCCCTAAAAAGAGCTGCCTGTTTCCACTCCATGATTTGAGTTTCTAAGTGTGATTTCTTAACGCAGAAGAGAAAGATAAACTCCATCCTCTTCAGGAAGCAGTGATCACCAATGCCTGTTCCTGCATACTGCGAAACCCAGAACTCGTCGTAAAATGTCCCTTTTATAACTGAAGTACTGCACTGTTCCGTGCATGCCAAGAGCGGCAAATCATTCAGTCACCAAAGAGAGAGCCTCCCTGAAGTTTGTGACGTTCCAGGTGGAGGTGCAGAGAAACTGCCGAAGGATGTTTTCTCCAATTCATTCGTATGGGAAGAGAGCCAGAAATGCCTTTCCAGTCTCCCGCAACCTAAGGAGAGCTGCCTGATTCCACTCCATGATTTTTGTTTCTAAGTGTGATTTCTTAACGCAGAAAAGCCAGCTAGATTTCATCTTCTTTGGGAAGCAGTGGTCACCAATGCTTGTTCCTTTATACAACGAAACCTACAACTCTTTCTAAAATGTAACTTTCGTAACTATAGTGCTTCACAATTCAGCGCTCTGCCAGGAAAGGCAAATCATTAAATCAGCCAAGAGAAAGTATCCGTGAAGCTTCTGACTTTCCAGCTTGAAGTGCAGAGAAACTGCAGAAGGATGTTCTCTCTCCCATTCATTCCTAAGGGAAAAGAGCCAGAAACATGTTTCCAGATTCCAGTGCCCTAAGGAGAGGTGCTTCTTTCCACTGCATGATTTGTGTTTCTAAGAGTGTGTTGTTAACGCAGAGAGCTATGACACAGCTTCTTTGGGAAGCAGGGATCACCAATGCCTGTTCCTGTAAACAGCGAAACGCAGAACTCTGCCTAAAATGTCACTTCTGCAACTAATTTACTTCCCAGTTCCGCGATATGCCAAGTGGCGCAAATCTTTCAGCTTCCTAAGAGAAATCATCAGTGAAATTTCAGTCTTTCCAGATGGAGGTGCAAAGAAACTGCAGAAAGATGTTCTCTCTCGCCTTCATTTCTATGGGAAAAAGGCAGATACACGTTTCCAGGCTCAGTGCCCTAAGGAGAGCTGCCTGTTTCCACTCCATGATTTGCGTTTCTAAGTGTGATTTCCTAACGCAGAAGAGAAAGCTAAAAACCATCTTTGGGAAGCAGTAATCACCAATGTCTGTTCCTGTATAAGGCGAAACCCAGAACTCTGAGGAAAAATGTCCCTCGCGCAACGGATGTACGTCACTGTTCAGTGCTTGCCATGAGTAGCAAATCATTCAGTCACCTAAGAGAAAGCATCCGTGGTCTGTGACATTCCAGGTGGAGGTGCAGAGAAACTGCGGAAGGATGTTCTCACCAATTCAGTCCTAAGGGAACGGAACGAGAAATACGTTTACAGACTCCCGTACTCTAAGAACTGCCTGTTACCACTCTAGGGTTCTAAATGTGAGTTCATAACACAGAAGAGCCAGCTATGCTCTATCTTCTTTGGGAAGTAAGGATAACCAGTGCATTTTCCTGCATACAGAGAAACACAGAACACTGCATAAAATGTCCCTTTTGTAACTAAAGTACTTCATTGTTCTGTGCTGTGAGAAGCGTGGCAAATCATTCATTCTCCTAAGAGAAAGCAACCCTGAATTTTGTGACTTTTTATCTGGTGGTGAAGAGAAACTGCAGAAGGATGTTCTCTCTCCCATTCAATCCTAAGGGAAAAGAGCCAGAAACACGTTTCTACATTCCAGTGCCCTGAGGAGAGCTGTTTGTTTCCACTACACGATTGGTGTTTCTGTGTGTTTTAAACGCAGAATAGACAACTATGATCCAGCTTCTTTCAACAGCATGATTTGTGTTTTTAAGGGTGACGGCTAAACGCAGTAAGTCAGCTAAACTCCAGCATCTTTGTGAAGCAGGGATGCCCAATGCCTGTTACTGTATACAGCAAACAGGAGGATGTTCTCTCTCCAATGCATTCCTATCCGAAAAGATCCATTAACACGTTTACAAACTGAGGTGCCATAAGGAGAGCTGCTTGTTTCCACTCCATGATTTGTGTTTCTAGGTGTGATTTCTTAACGCAGAAGAGCCAGCTAGGTTTCATATTCTTTGGGAAGGAGTGATCACCAATGCCTGCTTCTGTATACAGCGAAACGCAAAACTCTACCTAAAACATCACTACTATAACTGAAGTACTTCGCAGTTTCGCGCTGTTCCTTGAGTGGCAAATCATTCATTCAACTAAGACAAAGCATCCGTGAAGTTTGTGACTTTTCCTCTGGTGGTGCAGAGAAAGTGCAGAAGGATGTTCTCTCTCCCATTGATTCATAAGGGAATAGAGCCAGAAGCAAGTTGTCAGACGCTCGTACCCTTAGGAGAGCAGCCTGTTTCCACTCAATGATTCCTAAGAGCCAGCTACGCTCCAGCTTCTTTGGGAAGCAGGGATCGAAAATGCACGTTTTTCTACAGAGTGAAACCCAGAACCCTGGCTAAAACGTCACTTTTGTAACTAAAGTGCTTCACAGTTCAGCGCTCTGCCAGGAAAGGTAAATCATTAAATCTCCTAAGAGAAAGCATCCTTGAAGCATCTGACTTTCCAGCTTGAAGTGCGGAGACACTGGAGAAGGATGTTCGGTGTTCCATCCACGCCTATGGGAAAATGGCCATAAGTACGTTTTCAGACTCCTTGAACCAAGAAGAGCTTCCTGTTCCCACTCCATGATTTGTATTTCTAAATGTGAATTCTTAA
>NW_004524836.1:2785878-2787036 GCF_000260255.1 Octodon degus | reverse complement strand
AGCCCAGGGGTCCCCGGACGCGTACGTGGCTGCAGCGGGTCCCTGCTGGCGGTGCCTCCGCCTCCAGGGGGACGGCTCCCACTCCGTCCCGGGCCGCCACCCCCACGCCCAAAAAGGAGGGAAAATAAATTCTGCCAGCTGTTCTTTTGGTGAACAGGCTGGATTTTACAGGGTGCATGGTGGAAATTGAGTGGATGGCTGAAAAGTTCATTGGAGTTCAAAGAATTGCAAGAGGTTAGCGTGCTGTGTGCACTGCCCCTTTGGGGCCTGGGTGTGGACCTCTGGATGTGAGTGCGGGATACAGATTCACCCGGGTAGTTCAAGGAGGAGGAACAGGGACAAGGGAGGTGGAAGAGGACGAGGGGAAGAAGAGGGGGAAGGGGAGGAGGGAGAGGAAGGGGATGGGGACTGAGAGGGGGTTGGTAGAAAGGAGGGGCTGATAGAAAGGGGGACAGGTAAGGAGGGAGGAGGGGAGAGGGTAGGAGGAAGAAAAAGGGAAGGGGAGGGTGTCTGAAGTTCCTATAACCTGGAAGGAGGAAGGATACAGAAAAGCTCAAGGAAGGGAAGAGCTGGGTACCTGAGATAGTGGATGGTGGTCATTTCAGGGGTGAAGGGCCCGAGGTGATCTGAAAGAATCTCAGAGCATTGTACAAGAGGAGACTTCGGGCGCGATGGCCAACCCTATGTTTGGTTTTTGGTAGTGGTGCCGGCACTGGGTGAAGTGAAGTCCTTAGGCGTGAGCCTCATTGTCGCCGCGGTGTGAACTGTCTTTTTAACTCACATGTCCATTTTTTCAACTGTGAAAAGAGGGCAACTGGCTGTGGAGCCCTTATTAGCAAGATTCATTACAGTCGAACCACAGCAACCTGAGGCCGACTGCTTTGTTGAAGCAGCCACTTAAACAACTGAGCTAAGGGGCAGGCCCTTACAGTTGAAAGTGGAAGTAATTTACGTGTCCTTTCACTTATGCTTGGGTAATTCGAAGGTGCATCCCCACAACAGAATATGGTTCCGAAATAGAAAGAAGACTTGCAGGAGAACGCTGGGGTTGCCAGCACCATCTCAGCCTCTCCAAGATGTGGAAACCAGACCCGGGAACATAACAGTTTGGGGACTCAGAGCAAAAGAGAGAAGTCCGGGAACCAGGAAGGTTCTGAT
>NW_004524836.1:2754828-2755906 GCF_000260255.1 Octodon degus | reverse complement strand
GATGGGAAACCTGGAGGAGCTGAGAACACAGAAATCCTCATCATCAGCACTGGCTGACACAAGGCCCAGATTCGTGCTCCAACTAAAAAGGAGCATCAGTGTGCATCTGTCTGGAAGGCGCATCCATTATGCACATGTGCTGTAAGAGAACTTACTGAACATGCGAATACACAGCACACACACACATATATCAGATTGTGTTCTGACATAGAAACAAAAATAACTATAGGAATTATGGGTAAGTAGAAATCCACAAGAACAACAACTTTAAAAATCCTGTATTATACAAACTTCCCATACACAGATCTTGAATATTGCTCAGTGGCACGGCACCTGCTTGGCAAGTGTGAGGTCCTGAGTTTGATTTAAACCCCACATATTCAACCCAAGTTTTAGCTTAATAAGTTATTCCCACTTCCCTATATAAATCTCAATTCAGTAACCCTATAGGAAACTACTTGTTTTCCAGACCAGAAATTCTGTTAGAAATTCTTTGGCATGAACCCTTTAGTACACTTAAAAATTACTGGGAACCACAAGACACTTTACATATATTATTCCATTAGCACTATATTAGAAATGCAAATAGAAATAATTTTTAAATACAAGAGTACAAAAATACACATTCTATTAACTGCTACATGATTATTACCACATATGATCTGGAAAACTCCACTGTACAGACAGAGTAACAATGGCAAATTCACTTCTTAGTATCTTAATGAAAATTCTTTTGCTGTCATATATCCTCAAAAAGCATGCTCCCACGACCATCCTGTGAGAATCACTGTTAAGTTACTTTGTTCGATTACTAACAATTCCAGACAGTCATGTTATTCAAAGTATGTATTTTAAGCAAAGCACTTACTCTCGGGCGAAACTCCTAGTGATGGGAGATCTAACTGGGGCCTGTAATTCTTCCCATTCTGGCAAAGGTTTTATTTCTAAAGGTGCTGGCTTGGCTGAAAAGAAAGAAAAAAGGAGACCTTAGTGTACAAACTTTGGTAAAGGAGATCCTCTCTATCTCAATTTATACCTGACAGATTCCATCTAAGACAAGCTAGTTTTATGCAGGAAG
>NW_004524836.1:2731160-2754583 GCF_000260255.1 Octodon degus | reverse complement strand
AAGGGAACAAGAAAGACTAACATGGCCCTATTCCTTTATACTTGCTTGATTCATTTCCATTATTTTATTAACTCATTCTTTTACAAATTTACCTTCAATATGGATATTAATCATCTAGTAAAAACATTCTTATTTTTCTGCCCCCAAGCGTCAGTTATACAAGCACACACGCAAAATGCTGCACAGGAAGGATTTAAAGAACTTCGCTAGAACAAAATAAAATTTTGCTAGAAACAGAAGGATTAAAGATCAAATCTTTAAAAATAATATTGCAGTCAATCTGGACATACAAAGATAAATTATATCTTTGTACCCTAAAAAGTAGCTGTAATTGAATAATTAAATTTTTACCTTACTTCAGCTGTCTCCTTTATCAAATTAAATATTAATACTTTTCTTCAATTTTTAAAAATAAAGGGACTTTACTTATCTCCTTTTTGCAGAGTCAGTTATTTTAATGCGTGCCCAGAGATCGTGGCCTTTTTCTCAACGTCAAGACTGAATTATTTTTCAAAAATGTATTGATCGAGCAAAAACCCTAAGCACTAGTATTTGTTAAATTAATTATATTTTAGAAGGCTGTTAAAACATATTTGATAAATCTGCTTGTTATAGTTTATCCTGACACTATAAAGGAAGGTTCTCATTTGTCCAGGTTTCCTTCGTCTTCATTCATCTATGGGTAATGCTAATCCACGTTACGATCACATCATGTCATGTGATCATACTGCAAAATAGGCAGTCATGCCAAAGGACTACAGGTTCCACAGGCTCATAACCAAGTATTTTTATTTACTTAAATAAGGTGAAAACTGAACTTATTTATTAAATTCAAATTAAAACAATTTTCCTTGTGCATCTGCTGAAAAATAGATGTGAAGAGAATGTTGTATTATTTAATTCCTGATGTCTCACTTTTGTTTTTTAAGGTAGCGATAATTGAACCTGGAGTCTAAAGCAAGCCAGCCAGACACTGTTTATCCCCATCCTCTTTTTAAACCTTTTTATTTTGAGATGAAAGTCTTGGTAAATTAGTGGCCTAGGCTGGCCTCAAACTTGTGATCCTCCTGCCTCAGCCTCTTAAGATGCTGGTATCGTAGGCGTCCAAGACCACGCTTAGCTAATATCTCACTTTGGTTGTTGCTGTTGTTATTGTTGTTGCTGTTGTTGTCTTTTTGAGACAGGGTCTCGCTATGCAGTTCAGGCTGGCCTCGAGCTCACTTTGTAGCCAGGCTGGTCTCAAGCTCACAGCGATCCTCCTGCCTCAGCCTCCCGAGGGCTGGGATTACAGCCGGGCACCACACACCTGGCTTATTTCACTTTTTTGACATGTAATTTAGCCGTCAGCTTCTAGGTAATGGCACAATCAATACACAGAGATAACGCCTCATGATGTCTCAGGACAGAATACACGAACGTTATGCATATAAAGACAAGAGACAGCTGGAACTCACAGCAGTTATTAAGCTTAAACAGCGTACCATTATCTAAAAAGTTAAAGCAACAGTGCCACAGGACAAGACTGAATAGCACATTATCAAATATTTGACATGCTGCCGTTAATGACACAGTAACTAGATCATCGTGTATTATGAGAAACACTGACATTAGAATCACATGCTGGGAAGCTTTATTTACAACACTTGTAGCAGTATTTAGGGCTCTCTTGTTTTGTCTTTAAGAAAAGCCTTTCCACAGTGCATAAAATCCCAGGTCCCACAGAGCATGCGGGGCTGAAGTACATACCCTTTCTTCTTGTAGGAAAGTCACCTATGGTTTGTGAATCAGTTCGCTCTAAACCAAGGGGCTTGGGTCTTAAAATTTTGGGACTTTGACCTAATTGGTAAAAAGAAGACTCTCTTAATATAATGTCATTTTTAAATTGGAAAATGGATTATATATTTAAAAACATCAACAGAGCCGTATGTAGAACTGTCACATCCAAAAGCATAAAACAAAAACACTGTAGAAAGCATTTCAGTCTCCTGCACAGTACACATGCTCAGCACAATGGAAGGGAAGAGGCTGCGTGCAATGGCATAAGCGGCGAAGGGGTTAGGACTGCAGGGGTTAGTGGGTAAGAACACTGCTAGTCATCCCTACACGGGAAGGGAGGAAAAGCGTGTGCCACGTCAGGGTTTCTCCTAACATGTTCACAAAGATTGCAAAATTGCCCTGCCCAAGCCCAGTTACATCGTTCTTTGAAGGCTGGTTTCCTGTGGGAAAGCATGCAGGCCCGCTTCCCTATGTTACTTTTCTCACTTGGTAGACATGCTTTTGAACACAAATCGGACTGTCCCTGTACCTCTGGATCCAAGTGCTCGTGGAGAGGCAGGCGACCACTGTAACACTTGCTAATATAAAACCAAAACCAACAGCAACCCAGATTCGTTTGTCTTAGATATTCAGCGGCTTCATCCCACAAGGTATTTGTATTCTGCTACTGCTGACCGTCTAACCTTCAACTTAAGTGCATCGCAACATAACCTCAGTCCCCGTCATTCTTCTGTCATTCAGCCTCTGCCATTATGAGGACTGCTGCAAACCCATACAAGACACTGGACTGGCCCCAACTGGTGGTCTCAGCCTTTTCCCATTAGAAAGGAGGTACAAGAGTGGCAACATCTCTTGGCTCAGTTATTCAAGCTTCCTTATTCTCAACGGAACAAAAACTCTTTTTCTGGAACTCATAAAGTGGAGTTGATATCTACCAGGAGGCAAAATTAGACATTTCTGGCATTAGCAGTGGTACCATCTTCTGAATCCTTAGGTATAAAACCTCAGAGCTATACTGTAAGAGTCATCCTCTTTGATCACTTTTGTATGATCTTAAAACACTAATAATCTGTCCATAGGGTTCTGAAAAAGAACCTTTAAAATGGGAAGTAATAGAAGCGAGCAAGCAGGTTTCAGGCCAAGGAGAAAGTCCCCCATGCCTGTGTGAGCACTGGCCTGCTGGCTGGAGTCCAGAGCAATCACAGGCTTGCTAGAAACAACCAGGAGACTCTTAAAGCTTGTGCTTAGAGAAAGAAAAACAAGGCAAGCACAAACCTACTCCCTGTGAAGGAAGAGAAAGTAACCCCAACAGATAAAACCAGAAACCCTATGCCTGTCTTCTTTTAGTCTTCTCCAGTTAAGAGAATGATCTTTACATTGAAAGGGACAGAGAAGAAATGGAAGAGGAGTCAACAGCCATGTTCCTTGAGAAGAGCAGAATTGTGGCGCTCAGTCCCGTTCAAGTCCTACTCAATGAACTGCGCTCCACAAAACCAGAGGAATCTATAAATAGCACAGAAGTCATATAGTCATTTGGGGAAGTCATGGCAATGTGGAAGGAGCCACAAGAATAAGATATAGACTTTTTTTCAGTTTTATGTATCTGGTATAGGGTCTTGCTATGCAGCTCAGACTCGTAGTGATCCTCCTGATTTCAGCCTCCCTAGCGCTGGGATTACAGGCGTGCGCCCCCACACCTGCACTCATTCACCAGCTCAGCTCGCCCAGGGTGCAGGGATGGCACAGCATGCGGGACCTGGAATCAAACTCTGGTCCCTGTGCTTGCCAAAGCAGGCTCTTAGTCGGCTGAGCTATCTCACCGGCCCTCTACAGATGGTTTTGAAATCACCTTCACCTGAACTGTGCTCTCCTGCGCCTAAACCATTGTTCTCTCGTTTTCATGCACAGCTTTAAAATTTCAGTCCCTCTGAGATTTTTTTCAATTCAGTATCTGTCACTGCTTTATTAATCAACGTCTCCCATTTCTCAAGTTAGAACACAAGTGAGGACTGCATGGAAAAGTAAATGCCACTTTACATAGGCACTAACAGTGATCACGTGTGCAACAGGCACAGTAAATAAAGACTTATGTAGCCCTTCAAAATGTCTTGCAACAAAGCACATCTAAACGGATTTTCATCTCACATGGAGCAGCAGGGAGCTGGCCAGGCCACACAAATGCTGCCTGTGGCACCAAAGTTAGAGCCTTTTACCGCACAGAGCTACTCACTCCGTTTTACTGGAGCCAATGTCTCACGGGGTGACCAAGCCTCAGAGCTGTGTTTGCCCTGCCCAGCCTCCAAGGTAGCTGGGACTGTGGACACGTACCAGTGTGCCGGGCTCATTTGCGATACTTAAATGTTAGATAGATATATGAAATCATTAGCCATCCCTGAAGGCCATCTTACATTCACAACTAGTGCTTCTGACGGGCCCAGGGAAGGCAAGTGTACAGTGTGACTGTGAGAATGCACTCAGTTAGGATCAACAATTTTTAGACACGTCACATGACCTAGGGACCCACAAGGCAATAGCAGACCCATGAAATCAGTGGGCTCTGGACTTGAGTCCCATTTCATCTTCTCTGTCTTTTTTCCAGCATATTAGAAAGGTGCTCTTTTCTCAGGGTATCCCTTGGTTTTCATAATATAAAAATATCAAGTAGGATTTTTAAAAATGCATTTATTTATAAAATTTGCATGTTTTCTGCTCCATGAAAAGCTTGTGGATGTGCTAGGCAAAAGCCACAACAAAGGAATGCTGCACTGACTAGTGCTGTGGTACTGAGGTATTTTGTTAGTTTTGTCTTGCTATGCCTTTCCTAACTTAATTGGCATTTATACTGCAAACAGAAATGACTATCATAACCAAGGCTGGGCATTCACCTATAATCTCAGCACTTGGGAGGTTGAGGCAGAGGGATCACTGCAAGTCCAAGGCCAGCCTGGGCTTCACAGTGAGTTCAAGGCCAACATGAACCTCATAGTGCAACTCCATCTCCAAAAAATCCAAGAAACAAGAAAGTCACATCCAAATAGCAGCACCCCCTGCATTACTGATAAAAGGAGGAAGTCTAATGTATGATATTGCTCAGCCCTATCTCCTCCTCTACTGTCTCTGTTACTAATTTCAATGATTTTCAGACTGTAAAAGAAAACTGAGAAGAGGCAATAGCATTAAACCAAACAAAAAATGAGCTAAGTTCAGTGGTATGCATGTAACCCAGCGATCTCACAGTGCGAGTAAACAGTGATTCACCTGCGCCTCCGCCAGCCTTTACACCGAGCCCACCTGACGTTCTAGACGGGGCTTGAAGAAAGGCTGCAGGATACTTTGGCAGATAGCGCTGAGCGGGAGTGAGACTGCCAGCCAGGCTTCACTCTTCTGGGCACTGTCGATCTCTGGATCTCTGCCCCTTAGAGCTCAACCTTAGAAATTCTCATCTCTGGTCCAGACCTTTCCCCAAGCTTCTACCCTAGGTCCCTAGTAGCTTACACACAGCTGAGGGATGTTCTTCCACATTCAAAGCATTCAAAGACTGCTCAAGACTGCAGTCTCCTGTGAGCCACACGGACACTCCTGTGTCTTAGCTCAGCGGCTGCTGCAGCGGAGGTCCTGCGAGCCACTGCAGATTCTGCTTTCTCTTGAACACCCCTATATTAGTTTTATTTTGTAAGAAAACGTCATTATCTGTGTTCACTAAAAAAGAATCTCTTCCAGGGCAGCCAATGTATCTTTCTTTAAACTTAGTAGTTTTGTTACCGAAGCCTGTAACGTGGATTAATGTACAGGCTGGCACAAATCAATCTAATTTTAATGGTCTGAAATATTAAGTCTTAAGAAAAAAAAAACTTTCACACTGTTTCCAGCTTCAGACAAGTATTTAATCAATATTTAATAAAAATTCAAAAGCTTTCATTTTACTTTGAAACAACCAAGAAGAAATTAAAATATGTGACCAAGTATAAGCTAAAGCTATTTTGGTTTTGTAAAATTTTCACCCTGCAAATTAAGAATACTTTAATACTTCAGGTTTTTCTTTTATCATATTTCTGTAATGACTGAAGGCATATGGAATGGAGTATTTTGATTTTTTATCCACTTGATAAATTTTTATTAAGCATATGTTAGCACATTTTATAATAAAGTGTCAAGGGCTGGGGAGATAACTTGGCAGCCTAAGTGCCTGTCTGGCGAATGCAAGGTCCCGAGTTCGATCCCCAGTACTACATGAGGTGCCAGCTCTCGAACCCCAGGCAAGCTGTGCCACCCCAGAAACAGGCATGGTGGCTCATGCCAGTAATCCCAGCACCAGGGAGGCTGAGACAGGTGGATCATTACAAGTTTGAACTGCACACTGAGACCCTGTATTTAAAAAAATAAGAAATAAATAAAGTGCCATCAAATATAAAAGTGAAGTGGTCCATATTGATTAAGAAGCATAAATTAATTTGTACTCTGATGTTATGATCATTTGCAAAACAACACAGGTATTTATTTGATAATAACTGTCTCCTCCATAAATCTGTGTACACTTTATATATCACAGAATTGCAGAACTTTAAAACTAACAATATTCTCATTTAGAGATTATCTAATTTTATATTTTAAAATATGGGAATTAATGACAACAGAGGTTAAATGATCTGTACATTCACACTCAGAGGAAGGGAGGTGGTGCTATAAATAGTATTAAAAGAAATGCGTTCTAGCCTTTTGGAGTGTTGGCCTGACATTTTCCTGCTATCCTGCTCTGTAACCTCATCATGATAGCCTACTTTAAAGACATAAGAAAATAATAAAAACCCTGTTATCTAGAAAACATTGGCCTCGCAGAAGAAGAAGTTCGCAGGGAGTGGCCACAGCCTCCCAGCTTTGCCCTCCTCCCCTTGGGCTCTCAAGCAGGAGGGCACTGTCCAGCTTACTGCCACCATCAGAGGCAGTCAGGTGACTTCCATGTCAAGGAGTCACTCCAAGCATGATAAAGGAAGCTGCCTTGCTGGACACTCTCTTCTTCATCAGTGTGGGCCCAAAGGGGAGCCAGGGTACGCAGCTCCGCCCCTCATGCCAGCCGGAGGCGGGGAGCCAACACCTGGTGCTCTGGAAAAGGATTTTTGTTCTTTCTTTCCCATTTGATCCAATCCCACATGAAGCTCCAAGACACCTGCATTTGAAGAACTGGGCAAGTACTCTCCATAGCCAAGGAGGCAGAAGGCAGGATTTTTGTAACATTTTACATTAAGGAGCACAGTTCTTTTCCTCTGTTTTTCTCCTTAAAGCAGAAGGAGTATTGCAGAGCCCACCTGATTATGTAACCTGCCTGCATAAAACCCTTTAATGGTGCGCTCAGAATAAAGTCCAGCCTCATTAGCATGGATTATATCCCCTTGGGAGCAGGCACCTGCAAGGCATGAGACACTCTTTCTTCCTTCCCTCCGCCCTCCTGGGCCCCCTCCCCAGCTGTGAGCCCTCTCACCCCCTTCTCTGTGAATGGATCTTCAAGTGCAGCTTTCCTGAGGACAGCTCCTACAGGGCCAGCCTTCCTCCAGCATCACCTGCTTGCCTCTGCTGTGCTCACCAACTTTGCTGGGGGAGCTCTCCTCAGAGTGCCAAAAGCTGACCTCAACCAAAACCCTGGCTTGGGTAATTAGGGTAAAGTACTTACTTTGCTCCTCCTCTGCTTCTTCAGGGGAGAAACAACCTTTTGCTCAAAGACCCGGGAAGGGAAGGATGGAGAGAAGGCAAGGGTGGAGGCGAGGCAGGGACCTGATGCCTAGCAGAGGCAGCCCTGTTGTCGGGAAGCACTTCAGTCTGTGATGGGGAATGTCAATGAGTGGACCAAATGTCAGTGAGCGACTGCCTTCCTCTTGGAGCTGGTGTTTGCGCTCATCAGTTTCTTTGTCCTCCCCCTTCCGCCCCTATTCTGGGGATTGAACCCATTGCATTCCCAGCCCTTGTTTGTCCTTTAAAAGGGAAAAGGGATGTTTCCAAAGGGATCTTTCCAAAGATAGTCTTTTCAAAAATGGCCGAGACAGTCCTATGAGGTTCACACTTCAACTAAGCAGATGCAATCCTCTTCAAAAAGTCCGTCTCTACTATTAAGTATACCAATTTGTAATGCTTACATAGATTCAACTCAGCATGGAAATTTGTTTTCTCTATTATTACAGACTTAATGTCCCCTACATTACTTATGCTTGCAGGACAGGTAATGCTGTTATTTCTAGTGGGCCTCACCAAAATCAAGAAAGAAGAGAAATAATGAAAAAAAAAAAACTGTCTTTTGCTAATTCCAATGACTATGAGAGAGTATTAAAAAAAAAAAAACTTTATACTTTGTTTTTGTTTTTTTTCTTTCTCTTTTTTTGAAACAGGGTCTCTCTATGTAGTTTAGCTAGCTTTGAACTTGAAGCGATCCTCCTACCTCAGCCTCCTGAGTGCTAGGATTACAGGAAAAATAGGTATACCCATTTTAATAGTTTCACTGTATAAAGAAGAATATAACAACATAATAGTGATAATCATACTTGAATGTCAAGAAGACTTAGGAGAAACCTCCACATATTAATAAGGCTATTCTATAAAAATGCACACCTATACCAAAAAATCCCAAACCAGATTTTAGATATGAGCTTTAACACCTGTTGATCAAACTCTAGCTATATTTACTGGTATCATTTATTCATCCTTCAAACATGTATCATTGTGTAGATGTGTATTTTAAGAATGGTAGGTGGGCCAGATATCTCAACGGACTAAAATGCCTGCTTATGAAGCTCAGAGAACAGGGTTCAATCCCTGGTGTGCTGTGCCAGCCCTGCCCCAGAGACAGCGAATGAGACTGGGTGTGGTGGTGCACGCCTGTAACCCCAGCACTTGGGAGGTTGAAAACAGGAGGATCACTACAAGTCCAATCTGTGTAGTGAGACCCTGTAGACCCTGTACTAAATCAATTTAAAAAAAAAAAAAGCATGGTAATTTTTAATTGCACTCAAAACTGCCTTTGGGGGTCCTCCTGAAAAAAATGGTTAGCATAAATACATCGCTATGCCAAAAGATGACTCATCGAGGGAAGACACAGCCTCAGCTTAGTTTTCCGGGTATTGGTAGGTGAGGACTCGGACATGAACATACTTTAACCAAACTAGGGTAAAAACCAGTGAGAGGTCCAGCTCTGCTTTTTTAAAACCAGTCCAAAAACTAAGGCTCATGTGTATTACAGAAAGGCATGAATGGGAAAGCCATGCAGAAGGAGGCATGAAGGGAGTATCTGGGGTTCACACGGTGGCTGTTACAATAGAAGGTGGCATGTGGAGTAGGGCTTAGGTAAGGCTAGCAGCTCAGTCTGGTAGGTGTATCCAGCACTTTCTGGAGCAGCTGTGACAGGTATCTCTCAGAACCTTCCCACATATGATAAAATATTGTGATTCTCCATTAGAAATATAAGCTCTGAATTGAAGGAGTCAAAACACAGCCTGCACTGCGCTTCCAGCGCCCTATCTGCTTCCCAATGGCATACGC
Organism: Octodon degus; assembly: GCF_000260255.1. NCBI lineage: Eukaryota > Metazoa > Chordata > Mammalia > Rodentia > Octodontidae > Octodon > Octodon degus. Next base: position 2,745,286 of record NW_004524836.1, on the reverse strand, counting down.
ACTCAGAATGCTCTTCTGTTACAATATGCAAAGTTTAGTTGACAACAACTATGACAAGGACAGAAAGAGGGCGGTGAGCATACAGCCGCTGCTGCGGGTCCACGGCAGGCAGAGTGGCCCCTGACGGCCCAGTAGGCGTCAGCGTTCAGCGCATCTGTGCACTTCTGCAGCTTCAGTTACTCAAAAGTGTTCGAAAAGCTCATCTGTACTGCAATCTGCAGCAGCTGATGTCTAAAGTTGGAGGTAGAAGCAAGGCTGGACTGCTAGTGCGTGCTGCAGACCCTTCCCCCGTCACACTGGGTGTTGGGCTCCTTAGAGGAGGGTGTGGGACTACGCAAGCGATACTTCACAGAATTTTCCTGAGCTTTAGTTCAAAAGAGATCCTGAAATAACAGCCTGTTGTCATCTGATGTCACAGAACTTGACATTAAATATTTACCTGATGGTAGGAGTAATGAAAATTCAGGACCAAATAAGACAGTTTATATTTTTAAAGTTTACATTTTTAAGACTAACTTGACTTTGAGGTGTGAATCTGGCTTTGATCCATCTTTTTTCTGAACAGCTGTAACTTTCCAAAGTTGACAAAGTTTGTCTTAAATATTGTCTCATGCCTCTTCTGCTATATATTTTTTTAAAAATATGTCAGTACTACAAAAAAAAGCCAAAACCTTTTCTACAATATGTATTATGGCTTTATTAACCTATTTACAGTTTTGCTGAAATTGTTCTTAATTTTGCCAGTCACTGTATGGATTTTTCAGTCTGGGTCCTCTTTCTCATTTCAATTCATATCTAAGCAAATACACAAAACAAATAATCTGACCAACTGGTTCAGGGTGGTCTTGAAACAGTTTAGTTGATCTGTGTGTATGTGTGTGTGTGTGTGTGTGTGTGTTGTGTATACACATATGTATGAATGTGGTGCTAGAGAGTAAATTCAGAGCCTTATTATGCTAGGCGAATACTCTACTGCTTAATTATTCCCTCAACCCCTTTTCAAAACCAATTAGCTTAATTTTTAAAGGAATGAGCATAGTCTCCAAGTGGCCAAGAACCTACACTGATCTACTATAAAGTCACTTCAGATTGTTTTGAAGAACTAGGACAATTAATCCCTCATGTACTAAACTACATAATACTTTTTCTGCACTGATATATTAAGTATAATTATCCATAATGTAATAATAATGACCTACAGTATATGATATATAAATAAAATAATGATAATAATACAGTACACATGAGCTACAGCAAACAGAGGCTTGTATCCTTCTCCAAACTGTGCCATTTCCACATCATGAGGGACCTCAAGACACAAAACAGTGAAATTTGGGGTTAAAAAATAAAGTAATAGAGATCAGCTGTTAACATGAATTACAGAAAAAGAAGACAAGTGCCAATTTAATATTTGAAAAGATAGCTTTCAGTGTGTCAGAGTTCATGGCCCTTGCATCTCTATCCTTCAGTGATCTATGGATGATTATAAATGAACACAAGTCCAGACGCACCATTACATATTGTATGCTACGAAGACAGTGACCAATGATGTCTAAAATGGAGGTAAGAGATAGCTTAAGACACAGAGAAGCAAAAGGAAACACTATAAAAAAAGAAGCCCGTGAGCTCAGTCCTTTGAGCACCCCTGGTGGTAGCCCAGCTGCTGAGAAACCCTGGCTGCTAAGGGTGTGACACCCATCTCCCCTCGATGTGGGATCAAAGGTGGACCCATGACCCAGCAGCAGCCTACAGGCCATCATGTGACCTGGGCAAAAAGACGGAGCCACCCAGTCTTTGGGCAATCGGAAGCTGAAGCAGATGAACAACGTGTGAGGCCAGCAGAAGCTGGCAAGGCAGAAGCAAGGGACTGCAGAAAGACGCCAAGAGGCTGAGCCCAGACCACAGAGGGCGCTGCGGGCCAAAGTGCTCAGCAAGTAAAGGCCCACTCAGAGGACACAAAACAGAAGAAAACAGAAAGCTGGGAAGAATGTGAAAGAGAGAACAGAGCAGATGTCCCCCAAGAAGAAGTGGACAGGGAGCAAACAAGCCTTTGTAACGGATCCACAGAACCGCCTCAGTTTCTGATTACGCTCTTGTTTCAGCACAGGTAGATCCTGACTTAATAAAAAAGGCAAACCAGACCTTTTTCTTTAAGACAGGCTGAGTTGCCATCTCTGTCCCCAACAACTGGAGCTTGGTACTCAGAACTAGTACCAGTGATCTCAGTCTGAACTAAACGAGAACTAGACATGAACATCACACACCCTTAGCAAACTGCATGGAACACAGGAGGCTTTCCCAAAAAGCTCATATCCCCCACTGTGGGCCAGAAACTGTCCTGCTTAGCATATCTGGTTGTCAAGATTAAGCGTCACTAACAACACGCTGCAATGCAATAGCTGTCTGTATTTAGATGACTGAAAACCAAATTTTAAAAACTTTGTATTGCCCAACTTGTTGGAAAAGATCCTTTTACAGAAAGTTCTTAAGTAACCCTGTTCTTCATGTAGGAAATCCACTACAACAGAGCAGATTATGAGCATTATTCATTCCTCAGTCAGGGCGAGATTTTTTTAAAAAAGTTGTTTTACAAGTAAATGGAAAAGATCATACCAATAGTCTCATTATTTTTAAATAATTATGTTCAGCACATTAATTATTTTGTATGGCCTCTAATAACATATGCTCTGGGCACAAGATAGCAATGGAAGGCCACACAGGTTTGCAGAAACATCAGTTTGGACTCACAGTGTTTTTAAAAAAATAAATGAGTTGACAGAATTCAAAACAAAATCATGTAAGTATTTCTCATTCATCTGACTATGTGAGCCCACAAGGCAGGAGTGAGTAAATCCACTATGATGGGGCGAGCACATCGTTCCTGCTAATTTTTGAGGGTATTTTACTTTACAACCTCTACTCTAGAGACAGGAGATTCATAAATGTCACCAGGGCATCAATATGTCATCTTCTGTAACATGTATGTACAAATACTTCACATTGATGACCAAATCATGGAAATATTTTGGAGTTTTTTGCCCACAATCAGTGTTCTGTTTAGTGGCAGGTAAATGCAGGCCGGGCCTCGTACGCTCTCCCAATCCTTTCTTTCCTGTGCCGTCCTTACCTTTTCTGTCCGGCTTGAGGTTCCTATCCACAGGGGGTGGTTCACAGTCTGCAACAGGAACTGGTCTTCTGGGAGGGGTCTTTGGGCTAGACCTGAAGCCCATATGAGCAGGAGGGGGAACTTGCATTCCAAATGAAGAAAAATCAAATGTCCCTGGTGTCATGGGCACGTAGTTTGCCTCCTGAATTGGTTCCGTGAAACTGCTGGAATGCTGTCGCGGCGGTGAGTTGGGATTCATCGGGACGTAGTTTTCATCTAGTTCTTCACTTGAGACGCTCCCCATGGTCAGCACATTTTTGATTTTCTAAAACACACATACATTTCTTTTAATGAAAAAAAACTACTGCCAAATGGGAAAATGCAATTCTCACATCCACTCACGGAGCTGGCAGTGCTTTCATTTCATGATCTCACTTAGTCTCAAGCTAAGAAGCACACAACTTTTGACAGCAAAATACTCTCAGTGCCAAGGTGAATTATACTTACAAAGTGGTTCTGGAAGCCTTCAAGTGAGCCAGATCGATCACTTGGAAATGTTCGTGGAATATCGTAGCAGTCTTGAGAACAAGCATCTAGAATAAAGAACAAACTACTGGCATTTCTTGCAATCTTTGCAGGGTCTCGGGGTGATCAAGAATGACCTATTCTCCTTCTCTCTTTGTACACATAATTGTACACACACACACATACACACTTCTAATAGAGTGGTCACTGAAGAGTAGCATCTGAACTTGGCACACAGAACCACTAGAAAATGCAGATACACCCTCATACACTAATCAACAGCAATGCCTGATTATGGAAGAAAGTGAATTTCTAGACCTGTGACGATACATGGTGTAAATCTAAAGATGGAGAAAAGAAACAGTGCCTCTAATTTTTTTTCTTCATTACTGTGGATTTCACTTATATCTCACTAATTCATAACCAGGTTATAAAATCACTTTAAGATGGGACTAAGAAACTGATGTTGAAGAATTAAATATGATACTAATAAAATAATTTTAAAAGCTACCTTAAATCTTTGTCTTAAGAGAACCAGAACGCTAGGGATGTAGCTCAGTGATTCAGTGCTTCGCTAACATACTCAGAGCCTTGAGGTAGGTCCCCAGAATGGGGAAATAAACAAAACCAAACAATCCTCTCCACTATAATCTAGAAAACTAGGACCGGCCAAATAGCTCAGCAAGACGTAGGGGCGGGGGTTCGATCCCTGGCCTGCTGTGCCAGCCCCACCCATGGGGTGTGCTGAGATGGCAACTGAGACTGGGTGTGGTGCGATGCACCTGTAATCCCAGCTCTTTGGAAGGCTGAACACAGGCAGATCACTACAAGTCTGATCTATGTAGTGAGACCCTGTAGACCCTTACCACAAAAGAAAAAAAAAAAAAGCCAGAAAACTACAACAAAAACAGAAATTTAAACACAGGTGTTTCAGGATATGTGCATTAAGAACTTTGGCTTTCTATACTTAGGCCTTTAAGAATTTTAGAAAATAATCCATACTTTTTGTCTTTCTTGAAGTTAACTTTTAATTGTAGGTTGTAGGAGATAGTACATAAAAAAATAAGTAGACCCATTAGCAATAACTAGTGATAAGAGAAATGAGTCAAGTCTTTAAAAACAACCAAACAAGTGAAAAGAATAAGGGCCTCACTGGAACAGTATTATCACTTGTTAGACAGGACACAGAAAGCACTTCTGTAGGAAGGAAGGAAACAAAGCCCAGCAGATGTGACACACAAGTGGCCGTAATGGCACACAAATACAGGAAATGGAGTGACTAGGAGAGGCTTTGTGGCTGGCCCACTTCCTGCTCCTCTGTCCAGCAGAGAGCCTTCCACCCAGGATTCATAGAAAGTGGGAGAGAAGCTTTCCAGGCAGGAAGAAGGCATAACAAAGGCCGTACCTCTTTAGGAATGAGAAACTCTACGCTCTCCCTTCCAGTACAGCATACATTCACACATACACAAATGCACACACACACACACACACACACACACACACACACACACACCCGTCAGAGACCTAAGCCTCTAATATCTTGGCTACATACATAGGTAACTGCAGAGCTAAAGGATAAAAAGGGCTCCTATTGAACATCAGAATAATTATTCCATCACCAGCCTCTAAAAGAGTAGAAGCAGACAGGAGCTGACCTTTCCGTAATTTGTTCAAATCCACGGTGGAAATGGTATTGCTCCGCGATGGTGGTATTCCTGCTGTGGGGATGCAGTAACTACTATCAGTGTCTAGGGCTGCGTGTGGGACACTACACACTTCCACAGGAGAACGGTCATGAGTTGGGTGGGGTTTTGGTGGCCGAGGGGGGGGAATATCCGGAATAGCATCGAGCTTTGATGTCTGTCCCAAGGTTCCTTCTGGAAATGTTCGTGGAATCTGGTAAGTATTACCAGGTGTTGGAGGAATGTCGTAACTAATAGACACATGCCTCATTTGAGTCTCTATGCTGGATGTCCCAGAAGGGGTGTTAAAAACATAGAGTTCTCCATCAGCTTCGGTACTTGATGGAGACTCCTTTGGCAAAACATCGTGGGAGTAACTCCTGGGAAGGTTGTAAAGGCTGGAGTCTACGGAGACAGACGTAGTGCGCGATGGCAGAGAGTCATACATCATTTGCTGCTGAAAAAAGCCATTCACTCCATGTTTGCTCTGGGAGGAAGCCGGAGTTTTATGAGTAGGGACGTTATCATTGCAGTCTGTTTCAGAGCAGGTGAATTTTGCAGAATCAGCATGGGTTCTAAGAAAAAATCGTTAATGACAAAATAAAACATGGTCAAGACATCATAAAATTTTGGCAAGCACAGTTATAGTTTAATAATCAAAACCTATGTTTTCTCCATTAGAATTTTTGCGTGATCCATAAGATTTAAAACATACGTGTTCTTTTAGTTTTTTAGGATTGTACACCAGACAACAAAACCACCACCACCAAACCACCAGAAGCGTTCCAATTCTTGCCCTATACCTGCTGGCACCAAGGAGAGCCACATATAAAAACTTTAACCCTGATGCACTAGTATTAGATTTTACAAAACCCGTGGAAAGCGAAATGAAGAAGGTGCAGAAAACAAGGAAAATCATTTCCGATGAAGAGCATGCAAAACTTGGTGCCAGTTCAGTTATAAAGTTGATCCACTCCTGTTTAACTTGCCTCTGGCAAATTTCTTGTTCAGCAAGGCTAAAAGTCAAGCGATTACCTGCAACTGGGTAAATTCAATACAACCTACACAGAGTTAACAATTTTCTCTAACAGCCTAGGCTACAGGATCAAAATACATGGCAGAGTGTTAATCAACTTGAAGCAATAATTAACTCTGAGAAATCTCATTTGGGGATATTTTTGCCTTGAGAACATTTTCAGTCTCTATTTTTTGAGGTATCATAAAATTTTTGTATAAGCTGAGATAAAGCTAACAATATTAGTACACTCTAATTTCCTTAGTGATAAATGAGATGTAGAGCTATCTATACATGTTGTCAAACTCCTGTAGGAAATGAAACATGTATTTCTTCACATAACCAAGGATAGCTGTTTTTAAGGGCTTATCCTCCCTGGCTACTTGGTAACATCCGGCACTACACACATCATTTTTCCTGCAAAGTCTTTCCTTTGCTACCAGAGGTCCACACTACACTGTCCTGATTTCCCTTCTCCTTCTCCCATAATTCCCTCTTCTCAATGACTAGCTCCTTCCCTCGTCTCTCTGCTACCTGGTCCTTTACTACTTATGGCATGAGAGAATCCTCCCTTTTCATCCCTTCACCTTCTTCTCTGAATACTGACAATGCCTGTCTTCTCACCAAACTGTGCGTCCCATATTTTCAAACTGGTGTTTCTATTTGGTCATCCATCCCTGTATGACCTAGCTCACATGTCCCAAGACAAATCCAACTTATTTAGCCTGATTGGTCTTCCTAACTTCTACCACTATCACTCATGCAGTGAGTCCCCAGTCCTTCCTACTCAAGTATCTATTCTCACAACTGCCACCACTCCAAGGTCAAGCCCATGTCTCAGGTGACATCTATGATACTTAACTTTCTCTAACTGGATTTTACTCTACTGCCTGCCTTATCTGATCTATCCATTGGATGATACTGTTACAAGATCAACATTTTCAACATAAAGTTTTTATATTATTCACCTACTCAGAGAAATGTATTAGGTCTCCATAGAATGTGGAAACTCCAAAGTCCAAAAGTGACACACCCGGTACTGGGGCTTCTGCTGTAATACCCAATGACTCCTGGTTTGGGAACCACTGCTCCCCAACAAAAAACTTCTCCTACTCAGGCTCTCCTTTTTCATGTCTTCCTCCGACTATGATCACTCTCACCCCTTCTTTCCCTCAAAGGATTTTTGGAGCTTCTTCATGATTTCTCCATCTTAAAAACACTGTCCCCTGGTAGAATTTCTAAATCATCTATGCATACTCTAAAATGTGCACTTTCTTTAACTCAAATGCAGAAGCTAAGAGTAGGGGCATAATGAGTAATAAGAAAAGCTTCCTGCTCTTACTAGCCTACGCTTTTGTGGAGAATAAGTAAAACTTGCAAGCTACTTTTAATACTGTGACACAAGAGAGAAACAGAGGCACAGTCACCAGGCTATAAAAGCATAGAGAAATGTAACCCAACTACGAGTTTGGGGAAATGCTTCCTATGGAAGCTGTCTTGTAGGAGGAACAAGAGTTTGCAAGGCAGCAGTCACCTATTGTGCAAGCATTAAATATTTGATGCTCGCATTCTGTGACATCTTAACAAGCCCCGCTTGCAAACTCCACAGTCAACTGTCTGTGGAGGGACCTTGTGTTACACAATGAATTTGTACTTTCACAGCACCTAGAATAATGGTGGGCACATGGGACACACTTCATAAATACTTGTTATTCAACTGTCACTTTGGCAAAATACAACTGGCAAAATATACCCGGGTAATAACACTGAACTTAATTTCTACTGCAACAAGGAAAGCTATGATACCAATGAAATCAATGGGAAACACTACCCCACAGGCAAATGTGTTGAAAATGAATGTACTGAAAAACTGTCACTTAGCTATTTATTGGCTTTTGAAAATGATATTGGAAAATAAAATCTTAGTTAGTAGCACAGGTAACAATGTTGCAAGTGTGTAATTTAAAGTACTCACAGCAAACAAGCACAATCAAGTTAGAATTTGGTATTATTAACTAGTGTTGATTTATACAATTTTCTTATTCTTACAGGTAAAATCCCATTACAACAAATATATAGAAAAACAACTTGGGAATGTCTGAGGTGTGTCCATCATCTCAAGAAATGGATCACAGAAATTACTTAATAAAGTCTATGCACAAAAATATAAATAGAATATGTATAAAAATACACATAGAATATGTATAAATTCTATGCATAACAATTGCTTAGTAAATTCTATGTAAAAAAATTTAATAAGGGCTACATCTGATCCTAGCTCAGTAACAACTACTTTTAACATTAAAAACTATTTAAAAAAATAAGACATTAAAAAAAAACAATCTTTCTGCCAAGTGTAGTGATGCACGTTTCTGCCAAGTGTAGTGATGCACGCCTGTAATCCCAGCATTCTAGGAGGCTGAAGAAGGGGATCACAAGCTTAAGTCCAACCCACACAAGTTAGTCAGATCCTGTCTCTATAAAAAATACTACTACTACTACTACTACTACTACTACTAATAATAATAATAATAATAACAATAACAACATAAAGATCTAGGAATATACTTCGGTGTGAAAGCCTTGAGTTTGATCCCAAGTCCTGGAAAAAAATCGTATCTGTGTAACATTCAGCTCTCCTCCAATTTTATATTATAAGTAAACACATTCAACTGACAACAGTATCACTAGAGGGCACATCACTAACAGCCGCAGTGCTGCTAATGGCTTAGGCCAGCCTGAAGGCTGCTTCTTTTTAAAGAGAAAAGCAACGCTTTCCACCTCCTTCTGTCTCTTGAAGCCTTCTAACTACTCGACGTCAAATGTCAAGGACTACTGCGGTAAAACTTCTCAGAGCCTAGAAGATGGTGGGGAAGGAGACAAAGGGGACCGAAGTTTTAGGAAAGGTCATATGGCCGCTCAGTCAAGCACTGCATTATAAATTTTTAAGCAGAAAGATGTATATGTGGGGGGATCAAAGCTTTGGGTAACTGCTGGTTCACTGCTAGCTAGGAAACTGAAAATTGTACAGCTTTTAACAGGATGTTTGATTTTTGTCAAATTTCACTAAAACTCAATTTATACATTCAATAGAATCTGCCATATTGGGATTTTACCTGTTTGATTAATTTCTCACACGGACCCAAAACAACTACAACAAACTCACTGCAATGGAACCGTTTTGCTTTCAAAATCTTCTAGTAGTAGGTATTCCTCTCCTTCTTCAGAAACAAAAGATGACCCTTGGCTGGTTTACAATCACATAAGAAATGGAGCAAGATCACCATTTATAAATCAGTGAAATCTGTTAGGCAAGTAATACTGTGAGTCTGTAACAAAGAGTGTGAAACAGTAGCCAGATTTCCAAAAGAGTCTGGTGGGTACAAGCTTCCCTGCTCAAAGCAGCAGAGATTGTGTCTTTCATTAAAAAAATCTCCTAAATATTAGCAATCCTTAATAGAGGCATATGAATCTAAACTATAAGCTTGGAACCTAAGCTCACATGGAGGGTAGGGGCCTTTAAGCAGGATTCAGAAAGCAGGCACAATTTACCTGGTGGGTTCAGGCTTCTTGCTTTGACAGTTGATCAGCAAGAGGTAGTCTTGAGGGTCATCCTGGATACCAAGGGCTTCCGGGTATGGTGGCAGGCTGATGAGCTGATATGGAGGAGGTAGAGCAGCAGAGGTCGGCTCTGCCTGGGTGCAGGATGCTGCCGTGTTTAGCGCGAAAGCTGGGTCAGCAGGTGCCTGCAAGGAGGTGCCAGGCGGTTTCACAGGATCTGCAAAGCCAGCACACTCTCAGTGTTGATCACATTTTGCGGGAAAGGAAATTCTTCAGGTTAAACAAACCTAGTTTAAAGTTGAGAGATGCTTTTGTTTCCACCCACAAAACAGGAAAAGAACATGGCGATGTCTCTTGCAGCAAGTAATGCTGATGTGACATTACCAGGGAGTAATTGGCACTTTTCAGAGAGGTCTAAACTCCCAACTACTAGGACGGTTGTGACAGGAGGATTCCAACTGTGGCGCCAACCTCGGCAACTTAGTGAGACTGTCTCAAGATGAACAGGAGTGCAAAGAACTAGGGATGTACCTGACTCAGCAGTAGAGTGCTTGCCTAGCAAGCAAGAGGCCCTGGATTCTGTCACCAGTACCCCCAAAAATTAAAAAACAAAGTAAGACTCTTCTTTCTGCCCAAAGGCAGGAAAGAAAGCCAAGGTTAACCTTGCTTTGGACAATCCTCAGTGTTGGCCTGTGGGACAGGAAGGCATTCTACGCTCAGCGCAAAGCAATTTCATTTTTTCAATGATAGAGGAAACACTTCCCAAGCCAAGCTAACCTTTCAGGGAGCGCATTTGATGAGACAGACTTCACGGACTCAAGTGGCTCAGAGTACGAGCCCCTCTTGGCCCTTGGTTTGTTTTGTTGCTCATTCTTTTTTTTTTTCACTTCTATTGAATGAGGGAGATATATCTTTATTTTTGGCACTGGTGAAAATGGGTTCTATTAATGTTTAGGGAAAGGGTTTCTTTAAGGCCTCGTCTCTTCCCTCCAACCACAGCCTCTAACCAGCCAAAAAGAAAAAAAATCAGTAAGCCAATCACTATGTTCTGAGAAGATACATAAGAGACAATGTACAGAAAGAAGTAATTTGAAAAGCTACAAATAAAAATTCCTGTCATTAATGACATAACTAAGCATAGTTGTAAGAGCTCAGAAGGAATATGCTGTTAACCTGATTTGAAATACAAGGCAATACATAACACAGAAAATGACAAGTGCTCACATGTAAAAATGTTTGTTTGTTGTCTGTCTATATTAGAACACAGAAGGCTGGGTTGAAACTAAGATCCATACACTGCATCAGGTAAGCAATGCCCACATGTGGTAAGGGGACGGAGAGGTCATTCATCCTGTGGGTTCACTACACAACTGCTAAGTATCAGCTGTCTCCTCTAGAAATAAAGCCACATAGTTTGCATAATGTCTTTAAGTATTTAACAGTAAGATTCATACATGCACCACAACGAAGTCCGTGGAGTTCATTTCATGCTTCCTCTTACAGACTGAAGGTTTTACCCTAACTGTGAAGCCTGAGTATCACAACGTCTCTCCAGCCACTCATCCCAATAGCAAACCAAACAAGGATCAGCACCACTAAGCTTAGCACACATTCCATATAGTAGATGCGGAAAAACGAACTTCAGTCATGGGGCAGAAATTCACAGCACTCTCTGTCAAACAGGGAGGAATTAAAGCAAGCGGTACTGGCAACACTGTGAGACCTAGTCACCTTCTGGGCCAGTCTAGGACTTGCGTCCGTGAGCCTTGTCAGATGCTAATGAAGTCTGGAAACTTCTTTCAATTAGAGAATAAGGCCTGAGCAAACAGAAGTTGTGTTCATTTCCTTTTAATCATTTTGATGCTTCACATGATGTCCAGGTTTATGCAACAAAATCCTTATGCCACGTGGTAATTCTTTTTTAATTTGTGGAAGGCAAGAGCAATGGTAGTTAACATAAAAATAAACCTTTAGCCATTTATATAACATTATATAATAAATTTAGTGGACACTCATAAATACTTGTTGTCGAAGTGATGTATATTACATACCCTATGAAATGTTTTACTCTGTTGGTTCAACGGCAAATATACAGAGGTTTTCTAGAGGAAATTTAAAATGGCACAGATTCGATTAATTAAAATTGCAATTGGTTGTTTTTTTTTTTTCTTGTATAGCTCCTAAAATATAAAATAATGGTTGGTCGTGGAAAAACTTGAGCATATATTCTACTGCTTGACTAATAACTAAAATTATTGTTGCACATCTTAAATATTTTCTATATTATTCTCTACTTTCACAGCCATATTTTAATTTTTCACTACAGAAATAAAGTCTATTTTGAAAGTGAAAAAAAAAATAAATAAAATGGCACAGATTAAATGCAGCTCAGAAAAAATCTTTGTAGATTTGGGAGAACTGCGAAAAATATTTCTGTTTTGAAGATGAATTTAAGGAAAATATATACAATGTCCGAGGAGGAAAAAAGATCAGAAAGAGTTGGTATGTCCTACAGGCTATATTCACAAATGCATTCTGTATGCTTGGTTAAACTGTATAATCTAGTTCAGTTTTTTGTTCTGACCACAACAAAATAACTTGAAACCCTAATGTATCTATCTATCTATCTATCTATCTATCTATCTATCTATCTATCTATAGAGAGAGAAACTCCAGCTATTACTACACCTCCTACAATAACTATTCCAAATGATTTCTATACATATATTTTTTCCTTCGATCTTTTTTCTAAATTGGATGGCTGAACACTAATTGAACTGAGCAATCCATATTAAGTATGAAAAGGAAATTGCCCAACGAGGAATACATTTATTTGACCTTGCTTTTATTAACACAGTAGCATCATCTCATTTTTAACCTTCCATTACTTCTACCTGTGAATGCTGAAAGTATTTTAACCTCTTTAAATCCTCAAGATCTCAATTTTCTGAAAAGAAGCCAGGAACTAAATGCTGCCTTTTTCAAACATAACTTTCAAGAGGCAAGAACTAGAGAAACTTCCATCATGCTTGCTAGCAAGCTCTAGAGAGAAAAGACCTTTCAAGCAGCCTTGCAAAGCATCCCCAGGCATTCCAGGCAATGATGGCATACAAAGGCCGAATATAAAGGGAGCAGAAGATCAATCTACCACGCTGTCTCACAAAATGCATAATTTCCAACATTTACTATATCCCTAATACCCATATCTCTAGTCCTTGGGATAATGTTCCTCATGTTAACTATAGGCTCAACTCTGCATATTTTAATATAAGCACTGTATTGAGTCTAAATATTCCCTAACTTAAAATTTCTGCCTAACATTAGACAACTGGTCTAAAGAAGGAACCTCTGTTCCACCTTATAAAGGTATGTGACTTACACCTTATTCAACAGTACAAGTAACAGAACAGACCATTCTGCTCTCTGCCTTGCTAGAGCTTCTGATTGACTGCTCTAAGTAATGCTAATATCATGCTTCTAAGAATTAAGCATTGGTTTAGGGTTTGCTTATGCCTGTAAAATTCCATTTCTTAATTCAAGAGGCATGAAGAGTATAATTAAAGCGACTAAAGGCCTAATAAGCTACTACAGCAAACTGCTAACTGAAATTTACTTGAAAAGCTAATAGGTCTTTCTGAGGAAAGGCTTTCTGTGAATCAGCTTTCAGCAGAGAGGCAGACTATGAGTTGACAAGATGCCCGAACAATAAACCAGGTGTCATGGCCTCTGTCTAGCTGTCCCCTAAAGTTGCATGTGGTCATACGTGAGGCTTCTTCAGAGGTGGCTGGATCTACAGTGTGTGATGCGGGACTGATCATGGTGCAATGCTGGGATCAAAGGTGCTAGGAATGGGGTGTGAGTGCTACTCTTCCTAAGCAGCCTGGCTAAGGTATATGGGACAGAAAGAGCTGTGGCCATTGCTTGCTTGTTTTTGTTATCTTCTGCTTGTCATGAACTGGTTCTCCTCTGCACTGTCCCTCTGCCTTGCCCACCCTGCCTCGGATCCAGTCGACTATGGATGAAAATCTCTACAAATTGTGAGCTAAATAAACCTTCGCCCCTTTAACTTTGGTTGTCAGGTATTTTGTCCTAGGGACAAGAAAAGTAACTAAGATACCAAGACACAAGACTCCTTACCTAATGCACTTTTATCCTGCTTGAAACTATAATACTTGGTTAGTTTTTTAGATAATACCGCTAAAAATTACTGGGGCTGGGATGTAGCTAAGTAGTTAGG
>NW_004524836.1:2684458-2731060 GCF_000260255.1 Octodon degus | reverse complement strand
ACTTTCCTAGAGTATTTGAGGCCTTGTGTTTGATTCCAAGACAGCAAAACAAAGCAACAAAACCCCACACGTCTAACCCCTTTTTTGTCATTTTGACCCTCCACCTCACAAAAAAAAAAAAAAAAAAAAAAAAAAAAAAGCACAAGAGTTTGCACCAGAAGATATAATCCTACTTTCTCATTGGTAAAGTAGAATGTTGCAAAGTTGAGGCATTAGGTTGTCTGAATCTGTAGCCACTACTTACTATGTGTACCCCAGCTTGCTGTGGGGTAGCCCATGGTTTTGTCAGGGGCCCACATGAAATTTTCTCTGAAGGCAGATTGCGTCTGCTGACAGAGTACATTTTAAAGTTTCCAGTGTCAAACATTTACCTTTATGTTCACAATGAAAGGTTATGGTCAAGGTTCCTGTTTTTATTGGTTGCTAATTTACGGTATATGTTGTAAAATCTTTCTTTCTCTAAAGATAAGCATTTTGAATAGATCTACATCTACCTAAAAAAAAGAGTTCTACCATTAACACAAACATGGTCATCTCTTCACTTCTGAATGCACCATTTTCTTTCTTTCCTTTTTTCTGTATGTAGGACAGGGTCTACAGGGTCTCACTACATGGACTGGACTCAGCGTTTCTCCTGTTTTCAGACTCCCAAGTGGTGGGATTACAGGCACGTGCCACCATGCCTAGTCTCAATCGCTAAGTGCAAGGCACGATGGGGGAAATCGAATCCCGGCTGCTGCACTCTGCCTAAGCAGGTGCTTTAGTCCACTGAGCTATCAGGCCAGCCCCTGAATACACCATTTTTATGAAAGATTGTTTAAGAAGCTAAATCTAACAAATAGCTGCAAGCAGCAAACAGTAGTAGCAGCAACTGTCAGGGAAGCAATGTGCACTTTCTTCAACTTTATCACCTACTGAAAACCCTTAATCACTCCACAATGTACTGAATATGCTTCAAGTAGAAATGATATTTGTCCCGACTCTTTCCTTAATATACTGTTAAGACATTCTTAAGAGACTTTAAAATAAATCTTTAGACAATGTTGTCCAGAGGTTAAACAGCTGTTCACATCATTTGTGCAGTACTCCAGAAATACAAGTTCTTCGGCCCCACTATCCAGAACACTCAATATACCAAGATAATCTGGGGCAGTAGCTTGAAAATGTATCATGAAAAAAAGGCCCAAAACCAAATACACACACACACTTCACCTAAATTTAGTCCTCAGAAAAATAAATCAAGTTAAAATGATGAGCTATAGCACATACTGGTGTGGCTAAAATTAATGACCGATGATACCAAATGTTAGTACAGATGCGGAGAAAGTGGAATTCTCTCATATTGCTGGTAGGCAAGCAATTGCTAGAATGACTTTGGGGACTAAAACTAAGTCTGCTAAATCTAAATATACATACGTCCCACGACAGCGGTGATGAACCTATGGCATGAGTGGCCCAGCAGACTCTCATTAAGAACTCTAAAAGGCTGTAAGGACTGTCGCTGTCCTATGATGCAGCAACTTTGATGTCCACCAAAAAACACATATAACAATGTTCACTCCAGCTTATTTGTATGAACTGAAAACAGCACGTGTGCCCGTTTACATTTGAATAGAACCGTAATGTGTGACACATGCACACAATGCACCGCTGCACTGCTGCATGTGGAAGCAGATGCATGCAGACAGAAGGCAGGTTTAATGGCTCCCTTTACATGAGGTTCAAGATTAGGCAAAGCCACGCCAGTGTGACAGAGAAAAAAAAGATACATTCAGAATGGAACTTTAGGCTGGGTCCATAGCTCAGCGGCGTAAGTGCCTGCCTAGCAGGCGCAAGGACCTCAGTTTGAGCCGGGTACAAAAAAAAAAAAAAAAAAACAGTAAAAGGAAGATTTACTGGGAAGAAGAATGAGAAAACTTACTGGGGCAGTATACACATTCCACTTCTTAATCTAAGATACAGTCACCCAGATAATATCTATGTATAGATAAAGATGGATATATAAAACCATATGGAACAGTAAAGATCTACAGCAATCACTGTAGTTTATACCACAACAAAAAGAATTTTTAAATGCCCTGATTAAGACTGCTTTAAGAAGATATATGTGTATATACACACACACACACACATATATATATATATATATATATACATATATATCTTCTTAAGTGTTAGTTTATCTACTTTTCTAAACTGCACTTTTTTTTATTAAGTCACCATATATGGTGCATTTTGAGAAAAACTAACCCAGGGGCAGCTTTCTAATCTTGCAACCTACAACTGGCCCTGAGGCCTCTACTGAAGTCAGTGAGCTTCCTACAGCCCTTCAGCTGTGTTTCCCAGCCCTTGTTTAGCAGATTTAAGAGCTTCCACCTTGGTGTTATAGGAACAAAAATAAATCTGTACATTTCCAAGAAAAACAAGAAACTAGTTTCTTCCCTCAAACCTACTAAAGAAAAGCATTCATAGGAACCACATTCAGTTCAATGAGCTAAAATTTAAAAACAGATCCAGCCTGCCAGCATTTAGTGTATTCAATAATAGCAGTGGTCACCTGGGGCAGCGGAAATAACATGGTAACGATATTTTGAGAGGTTCCTGGAATCAAAACACAGGTCAGATTTTTCCCCTTGCCTTTTGTTTTTCAGGGGAAAATTAGTTATTCTCCTTGGGACTAGGGACAGTTATTTTCATAGACTGTGATATCCAAGCATACTCTATTGCTTCTCACATCTGGTCTAAAACTAGCACAGTGAAAAATCATCTTGTGGCATTAGCCAATCCTCAAGCCAAGAATGGGAACACATTCTGAAGTCGGTAGAGCACAGAGCTCAGGGAACTTATCTCGAGAAAAACAAAAATACCCACCAATGCATAGGGGTTGGCCGTGAGGCATCTCTGGCAACAGCATCTAAAGCAAGTGGCAAATTTAATGGAAGAACAGAAACATTTTGATGACTGCATTAAACTCTAAGAATATGATTACAAAGGAAAATAGCAGTAGAGTACAGAAGTACCACTTCTCTTGGGGCTTCTGTACTATATTACTGCTGCTCTTTATAATTTGAAATAAATCTTTAGATATGTTCTGGTCTGCCATCTCTACCTGTGGAGCTTGGGGTTGAAGCCAGGGCCTCCTCCATGTTAGCTGATTTTTTTTTTTTTAAAGACTTTTAGCAAAGGAGCTCCTACAAACATCTGAGGAAGAATAGTGATTGATTTCAAAGCTTTTATGTAGTTTTACTACCATCCACTAAAACCCCAAAAAATTACAGAGTACAATAAAATATGCTTTGGCTTCTTTACACTACTTAATGAACTGTTCATCTTTTACAGACTTATTCCAACAAACTCCACATCTACTTCAATGCAGTCAATTAGGACTACAGTGTGGTTAATTTTTGACTGTGGCTTTTTGGGGGAGATGACCATAATCAGCTGTGAAAAACCTAAATAACATAATCTTAAATCAAGTGCAGTTGTATTTACGTACAGCTCATCAACTTAATGGAGAAAGTGTGAGCAAACTGAAGTCTTTGGGGCTTGTTTCAATGAACAGATAGAAAAATGACGTGATTAGCACAGCTGTTCTTGGTTAACCAACTCACAAGCCACACACATGGCAAACTCAATTAATCACACTATGGATTTCCCCACAAACTTCTTACCCCTGTACATACTGTGAACATAAGAAGTTCACAAATTGGGAGTTCACTCAACCCCAACATTCTTCTAATTTGTTTTACAAGGACTTGGGAGTTTTGCCACTGGAAAAGTCTCTGTTGCTTTCCTTTTTTTTTTCATTTTATGTATATGGTACAGGGTGTACAAGGACTCTTTACACAGCTCTGACTCCTAGTGATTCTCCTGTTTTCAGCCTCCCAAGTGCTGGGATTACAGGAGCACGCTACCATGCCCAGTCTCAATCGCAGTCTCAGTGTGCCCTGGGGGTGGGGCCAGCATGGCACACTGAGGACTGAACCCTGGCCACTGTGCTCTGCCTAAGCAGGTACTTGAATCCACTGAGCTATCTGGCCAGCCCCCAAGTTTTTAAAAGATTTGCTACTCTCTACCCTGGCAGAGGTTTATAAAGTGAAAACAGATATTGTAACTGATTCTGACTTCTAAAATCAATGAAAATGTTCCTCTAACTACAAAAAAAAAAAAAAAAAAAAAAAAGTGTTCAGTACATTATCAGCAGTTGCCACAGATCCATTTAAAACTGGGTTTTTCTTGATGGATTTAAAATGAAATCATGTTTTCTATTTTTCCTGCAGCAGGGTGTTTTTCAACAGGTCTTATGAATTCCTGGATTATCTGACTTTCTCCCACTAGGCCAATGACAAACTTACAGATGCTATGAAGACTAGAACACCATCCTTCTCCAGTGTTTTATATACAAACACACTCATCAACAAGTGTAATGCATTATTTTGGATATTTCTTATAAAAATCTTTTCCTCCTGGGTGCTCGGGTCCACTTCTGTGAGGCTGACCATTCATCCCCCAAGCTACTCACCCCGTACATGTGCGTGGGATGAGTGCCTACAGGCCAACAGAGTACGAGCAAGCTCCAGGGGGTGGTAAACTCACATCTTCCTCTTCCCAGAGCCTGTTCATTCAGCTCTTGAATGATAAGAATGCCTCAATGCAAGGTTGTCAAGCAGATCAGACTCTGGATGTTAAAACTCGAAAAGCTAATCTTGGACACAAACATTAAAAATTCTTATCTTGAGGGCTTCCACACTCTACTCACTCTTGAATGGGCTTCCAAACATTAAATACATTCCCTGGCTGAAGAAGGCACATCCTCTGAGTCCGCATCTCATTTCCTTTGTTAAATTTAGGAGGGCTGTGGTACAACACCTACAAATTAGCCTTGCAGGCCACCGGCGGCGATGTAAGTCTGCTCTGAGGTCTCCGCAAACAATTTCAAAATCAAAAAGGCAGCCGGCAGAAGAATGACAGCAGCAACAAAATTATCACAACTAGTTATTGACATAAAAAATGATCACAATGAAACCAATGTAATGTCTAACAATTACACTAAGAGCCACGGAAAACTGAGCCACGTGCCTTGAACTTTAAAATCCTTGACTGCGCTCAAACACAGACATCTATGCAAACAGAAATGGGGTTAGAAACCAGAGTTAGAAATGAACCCCTCCCCCCAAGGCTCACACACCCCGTGAACATATTTAGTACTTTCGTGAATACAGTGGAAGCCTTAATTGCCCAAGAAAGCAATTCCCTGAGGCTTGTAATCACAAGCGCTCAGTCTACGATCTGTTCCTGCACTCCTGGGCCCAGCTTTGGCCAGCCAGAACCACTGCCTGCTGCTGGTCTTCCAGCGCTGACCCATGACCCTTCCTAATGTCCTCCCCAGGGTCTGTCCCTTACCCTAGGCCCGGCCCAGCCTTCACAGGCCTTCTCCAGGCCTACACTGGCCACTGTGGAAGCAGCATGCAGGGCTCAGAGACAATTGATTTCTCTTTAATCCAAACTTTGATGTTGATTATATTTATTAATAAATCTTCCTACCTCTTCAGCCCTCCTTAGTATAAGTATTTGACAATGTACATTTTTAAATGTGAGTGTAACAGCCTTCCCTTCTTTTTTTAAAGAATAAAATTTTATTGTTTCCAAATGTGCAGCTGGTTGAGCCTATTCATCATGCATCTTCACCAGCGGCAGGGGCATCTCTGCCCTTGGTGCTTCTGGTATAAATAACTTGAGCTCTGTGCTTTGAGACCAGCTTGACAAGCTCTTTACTAAGGAGCTCCTGAAGGGCTGCTCTGGCCAGTGATCCACGGATCTTCAGCCTCTCCGAGACCACAACAGGCATTGTAAGTTTATAGCTGGGAACATCCTTACAGAGTTTGTCATAAGTAGCTTTATCAATCAGAACCAGGTTGTTGAGACTGTCCTGAACTTTGCTGTTAGACCACTTCTTTTTGGCTTTGTCCCCAGATTTGTTCACAGGGTGTTGGTCTCGCTTGGCCACCTTTCCAGTATTTTTCTTCTTCTTGTCATCTTTCAGCAGCACTGCAAAGCCTGGAGAGCAGCGGCTACCACTCCTCTTATTTTTTTGTATTTGAGACAAGCTCTTACCACATAGTTTAGGCTGTCCTTGAGCTCACTATGTACCCCAGCCTAGTTCTGAACTCTCTGTAATTCACCTGCCTCAGCCTCCCAAGTGCTGGGATTACAGACATGCACCACATCTGGCTCTCCCCAATCCCATTCTTATCTGCAGTTTTGCTTTCTGTAATATCAGTTGACCTTGGGCAACTGGTCTGAAAATAATGAATGGGAAATTCTAGAAATAAACAATTTGTAAGTTTTAAATTGTGTGCCTTTTCTGAGCCACCCTGCTCCATCCTGCCTGACATATGAATCCTCACTTCATCCAGTGTATCTGTGTGGTATATGCTACCTGCCTGTTGGTCACTTAGCTCTCTTGTTTGTCAGATCCTAACTACTGGAGTATCCTGGTATTATAATGTCTGTGCTCAAATAACCCCTATTTTACTTCATCATGGCCCCAAAGAACAAGAGTAAGATGGTGGTAATGTAATAGCAGTACACTGTTATAACTGTTCTTTTGTTGCTGTTGTTCATTTTCCTGTGTCTAACTTACAAATAAAATCTGACCTGCATGGCTAAGGAGGAAATGTTGTATATATAGCTTGGCCTAATCCTGAGTCACAAGCATCCAACAGAGGTCTTGGAACATATCTCCCCTGAATAAGGGGAAACTGCTGAACAGTCACGAAGACAGGAAGGTCAAACACTACTTCTTTATCTCTGCTCCTCGGGACCTTACACAGATTTGAGTATATGTTAAAAAAGAGGAGCAGAGGAGTAGACAGGGAATAAGTAATTGAATAGCTACAGAAAACAACCTGGAGAAGACAAAATTCTTCAGACTTCTATTGCTAAGCTGTTTCTGGGATACACACCCCAAATCTGTTCCACATTCAAGCCCTATAAACAGCTATTCCCTTGGCTCTTTTACTCATGGCTTTCTGCTTCCGTCATGTAAAGTTCTACTCTGTGTTGGAGTCTTGTTTTCCTCCAGTCTCAAGCCTGGAGGGACTCTATTCCTGTGTTCACTCATATAGAAATACAACTTCCTTCAAAAGCCTACAATTTACACTTAATCTTCTGAGAAGTTTTTCTCTGCTCCCTCTCACCTAAACCTTGAGCACCTTCTTTTTCTTCCTCCTTACTCTTTTCAGAACTTGTGCTAAATAAACTCATCCATTTGGTACTTTTTCATTGTATTTTCTGATTACTTTCTATTTGCTTTTCCTAAGTATTGATAACCTTGGCTATTTCATAATTTCAAAAGCTAGTGTCATTCTTACAATAACACCTAAAGAGCTGGGTCAAAAATAACCAAATATCTACTGTGGCGAATAGTTCAATTTAATTTGTCAAAACTCAGTAAGAAGCTCTTGGAGATGTTTGCATCTCCCTTTTTTTTAGTTTATTTAGTAGGGTCTCACTATGCAGCTTGGGCTCATTCTCCTGTTTTCAACCTCTCCAGAGTGGATTACAAGCCTATGCCACCATGCCCAGTCTCGGTGGCCAGCTCAATGGTGCTGGGGATTGAACCCCAATCCCTGAGCTTGCCTAAGCAGGAGCTTAGTCTGCTGAGCTAACTTGCTGGCCCTCTCACCTTCTTGTTCAGGACAATTAGATTCTGTTCTGTAATGGTTAAGCCAGTGAGTCTGCCTGCCCACCTGTTTTCTCTCTGACTCTGTCTCTCTTCCTCCCTATCTGTGTCTCTCTCTCTTTTTCTCTCTCTCTCCATCTCTTTCTCTCTGTCTCTCCCCCTGCTCTTTCTCTCCCCCTGCTTCAAACCTATAAAAGTTTCTCTCCAAACTGACCAAAGACGTCAGTATAAAACAAAACATAGGGTATAACTGAAATACTTTTGACATCTTTTTTAAGTGTAGCAAAAAAGGGAGAATTCAAGTTGAACAGTACAATCCTGAACTCACCTTCTTCTGTAGGATTAAACCCACAGATGTCACAAATACACCGGACCCACTTGTTCATCTCCTCCTCACTGTCTGCTACCAAGTAGAAAATCCGGTCAATAGTGTTGATATCAAAAATGTAGCTGTTTTCAAACTCTTTCTTGTTAAATGTCAATCCAGCGTCAACTTGCTGACATAAGTTGAGATCGATAATACGAATAGGCTTCTTGGCATGATCATTTTTATAATACTCCAAGACATCTGGATCTCCAGTCAAACGGCCACTGCGTAGCACAAACCATCTTCTCTTCCATGCCTAGGAATAATAAAAAAAAAGTATCCGTTTAGTATTAGAGAAAATTACTGAAAAAGACACACACTTATTAAGCCAATTTTGTAAGTGCATTGTCTAGAAAAAGTCACAGTTGTTTTCTACAGGATAACTGGCCACTGTTAATGGCAAAGTTAGCAGGGGTTCAAATTAACTTAATGATGTCTAAGTTTAGAATCTTCTAGGAACTCTCCTCTGATATAATATCAAGTCAACAAACCAATGAAAGCTTGATTTCTGCTAAATATACAAATAACGGTTTCAACAAATTATGTTGGGGCCAGGGGTATAACAGCGCCTGCCTGGCAAGTGTGAGGTCCTGAGTGCAATTCCCAATACCAAAAGCTATCATGCTGGGAGAGAAAAGGATATAAATACACAAAGGAGTAGACATACAAGCAGTGGCAAAAGGACAAACAGTGTATGACTCTTCTTATAGGAGCTCTCTGCTGTGATCAAGTTCCCAGGAACAGAAAGCAGAACAATGGTTTCTGAGGACTGGTGGGAAGGGGATCCAGGGAGTTCGTGTTTAGTGGGTACGGTTTCAGTTGGGGAAGATAACGAGAATTCTACAAATGCACAGTGGTAACTGTTGAATAACAACCCGTTGTCCTTACTAATACTACATTACACAGTCAAGACAGAACGCTAAACCACCCAGTTTAAAAAGATTAAAAAAAAAAAAAAAAGTAATGGATTTTCATGCTTTACTATCACTCCTCTTCCTAAGCTTCTTACAGACTTTATAGAATTCATTCTTTCTCTCTATCTCTCCCCAACTCGTGTGTGTGTGTGTGTGTGTGTGTGTGTGTATGTGTCTGTTGCAGGGCAAGGAGGGATAAGGGGCAAAACAGCTTTCGAAACTGCTGCCTAGAAAGCAAGCACCAGATGCCTCTCCCTTTTGGCCAGCGGCTCACTTACAGATTCTACAGAGCTGCCTGCATTCTCTGATACGAGATACAACTTTCTTAGACTTTCTCATCTTCCCAGCAATCTAGATCTGTCCTCAGTATCACCTCCCTTCAAAGATTTTGTATTTTTAAATTCTGAGCTTAATATTATGCCTAAGGAAGGGCTAACACCTCTTACTACTATCCACTCCAAAATCTTTATTCACTAAGAAACAATCATAGCAGAATGAAATGACTGAGTCTTGTTCCTCAAGCTTTAAACTCTATACATCTGCGTCTGGACAAGCCTTACTCCTTTTTGAGGTTCATCCTTCAGAACAGTTAGCTAAATTTGTCCAAGACCTTATTTTAGCAAGTCATGGTCACCTATGGTTATGGTTTACATCTAAAATGTCCCCAGAGAGCTTGATGTCTGGAAGGTGACTGGGTCCTGGTGTGCCGGACTCCTCAGTGGATTCAGCCACTGGTGAGCTCGGTAGCTAAAATACACAATCTTTGGAGTGAGGAGATAGTGAGCACAGGTCTAGATTGCTGGGAAGATGAGGAGAAAGTCATTAGGAGGTTGGCCCGGACAGCAGAGGGGACTGAGCCGGAAGGGCGCACTCTTGCACATGTCTCCTCCCTTCTCTCTCTGCTTCCTGGCTTCCACAAGTTCGCCTTCTATGTCCCATCATCCCCTTTGCCAGCTAATCATGTGCGAAAACTGCAAGCCAAAATCAACTTCTCCTTTTAAGTAGCAGGTAGTGGGTGTTTTGTCCTAGTGACAAGAAATCGGCTAGGACACCCAGTAAGAGACCTTCTATCCTTGGACTAAACACTGGACATCACCTCCCCGGAACAGGCACTCTGGCCAGCAGAAGGACACGGCACAAAGCCCCGTGGAGTCACAGGTCCGCACTGCCCTTTCTGTCCACTTGGAAATCACGGCGAAGCACCTGGCACAATGTTTCCGTGCATCAGTTTCAGGAATTATCACCACAAGTAACAAGTCTCTTCTCCAGGGACAACCTGGGTTACAGCAGCCCTGTGCTTCCAGGAATTTTAACTCACAGTTTCATGCTAAGCAGAAATGCAGTCGGACCAAAGATGCTCACTAATGATCCCAAAGTTCACATATGCTAATTTCCCCAAAATACTATGACTGTGTTTCCACTAACATACGTACGTCAATAAAACAATCACTCGAATCTACTAAAAGCCCCCCAAAGCAATGATAGGTTCTCCATGTTTTTGTTTCCTCACAAAATTTGGAAAATGCAATACAGAGGAATTATAGAGACAATTTTAAACTGTAGCTGGCTATGTTTCATCCTGAAAAGCACACAAGAAAGAGAAAATAAAAGGATTAATAACTAAAATACATTTGTTTCTCTACTAGATATTTAGCCTTAGCTTCTATTATCATCAAATTTTATAATAAATTCTGATAGGAAGTGGTTTTTTGAGTCATAGTTCCCTGTTAGAGGCTAGAAAAGTATGACACTGGTTGGAAACAGAGTGGGGAAACTTACAGAAAAGGATCCTCAGGGATCCAGAAGCTGACTTCCCAGTTTTTAGTACAACAGACAATTATACGGATAACTGGGTTCCTAAAGGTGATGACTTTAGGAGTAGCATTTCAAGAGATTCTTTAAGTTACATCCACTCAGGAAAATTTAGGTAGCTGGTTATTCCAAAAATACTGTGCTCTGAAAAAACTTATAATGAGAGAAAAAGACATATAGAGAATTCATATACCTACCCACCCGGAGCTTCCTACTTATGAAGAAAATATTTAAGCTGTATGACAATGCTTTGGCACGTAGTAATTCTGGCCAAACATTTGTCGAGATATTGCTAACAGATAGCTATTCATAGGTGAGGAAATGTACACAATCCTTCAGCATGAAAATTATTAGAAAAATCATAAAAAAGGCCTAGAACTATTAAGCAGTTCTTTAAAATCATTAGCATTTTAAATTAAATTCTCCACCTGAGTACAGTTCAGTGAGAAAAAATACAGAACTAATTTCTGGAAGAAGATAGAGTTCTACAGACATTTTATTTTTTTTTAATATTTTTTAATTTACTTTTTAGCAGAAGCAGGGTAGGTGTTTTAAATATTATTGAAAACTTACAAAGTGTTAGATTCATGTAAATTTGGCCCAGGATTATAAAAATCAGTTCATTTATTATATGCTTATTTGCTTCAAAATAAATAGAAGTCATCCATGAGTAAAATTAAGCCTCTATGGATACTGCCCAGTAAACATGAAAGAATTATGGGGAAGTGCAGGGAGGAGAAAACAGAACATTGCACTTTTTCATCTGGCCATCAGAGAGTCTTTCCCTTGGTGATTGTTCCAGATAGCTGAGGTTTCACTTGTAAATACAGAGAGAACTTCTTCACACTTGCAGAGAAATCTTTCCAACAGGCCTTACTACGTAATTCACTGAACACAATTCATCCACTCCCTCATGATTCAGACTAAGTAGTGCAGCTTCTCTGCTGTATTTCAGCGACCGCCTCTGTGGCTCTGGGGCCCCCAGTTCACACAGTACAACCCTGCTGGGTCTGTACAGTTCACCTATCATCTTTCAAATGCAGCTTCTGTCTTTTCTCTCAAATTTTATCAACTGTCACTTTTCTCTCCTGATAATTTGATATCAGGAAGCCAAGCTCTTTCCTGTTGCAGAGACTTCTGCACATGCTACTTCCTAGATCTATCGTGTTCTTTCTCCTGGTCTCTGGCCCTTCAGCCCTCTCTTTCTCAACCATCTTCAACCCAATATCCCAATGAAAGCAGGATGTAGTCTTGGGGACCCTGAAGTCTGACCACACTGTGATCTTTATAAGGCTACAAAGATCAAGTTTTCTTCATATTACACTATTTGTTTTCAGCATCTGAGACCCTAACCACACTGCAAAATCTAACAAGATAATGGCTACATCTGCTGCATTGTATTCCATACCCAATACACAACACAGTACCTACTACACTGAAATATTTATACAGCCAAAAAAGAATTCCCCTATAAGTACAAAGCTGTAAAATTTGTGAGAGTATTAAATTTGCTACATGGGATACAATGAAAAGAAATGCTTTTAAAGCCTTTTCTACCCGAGGAAAAAAGCTCCAATATCGCATGCTTATGTGACAAGTAAAACTAAGATAACTATACCAAAATGCATGCATAGACATCTTGGGAACATAACGAAAACAGAAAAGAATGTGTATGCCTTTGGCTGTGTCATGCTTTGTGCTCCAGCTGTCTGTGGCTTCTCCCATCCATTCCTTTGCTTCTCTGTTTAAATCACATCCTTGAAATCCTCAAAGCCCCTAGGAAGCAAAACAGCTAAGAAGTGAGTAGCCATGTGCTAAGGTAGCTGCACGGGATGCCCTGGGCCAGCGATTACAGAGGCCAATAGACGCTATACAAAGCATGACTGCTTACAGCAGGAAATTACCACATTAAAGCGCAGAATTTAGCCAAGTAGCACCTGCTACTTATTTATTTATTTTTAACATGGTCCAAATGTGAATGTTTGTCTCAGTCTCAAAATGAGTCACTCTCACTGAATCTGGCACCGATATAACCGGACAACAAAAGCAATTACATAAACTACACACTTTAATAAGGCAGATACAAAGGTTCTCTGGATTATGGTACAAAGCACAATTTAGCCACAGAATAAAGCTTCAAGCTTGACAAGAGGACTGACATCAGCACCCTCGCTAATCACAGCACAAAAGCGTCTCTATGTTTGGTCAGAGCACAAACGGGCCTGCATAAATCAGTCTTTGTTATCTGAAAATATCTGGGATTCTTAAAGTTTGTCCTATTTTTATCCTTGCTGCCTTGGTAGCCCCAGGGAAAGCTGTGCACGGCTTCACCAACCCTGCCAAGCAGTAACAGACAAAACGGACAAGTTTTCCAGAAACCCTCAAAACCAAATCCTCAAAGCAACTGTAAACAAAATTTATGTGAAAAAAAAAAAAAATCCCAAAAACATTTTAACTAATTTGACTTCTATTATGAACAAGGAGACAAAGAGAAACTTGCAAGAAGCTTTCATAGTTGAGAACTATTTTGTTGTCCTACGTGCAAATACAGTGCAATTTGAAGTTGAACAAATATTGTAACATAACATCAGCAAGCCTGCATCTTGATGTAGCGCAGAAGGGCCACTCCCGCACCAGGCTCTTTTCCCAGTGATTCCTATACTCACAGGCGAAGGCCCAAATTCTCAGGAAGGGCACATGGGGCCCTCTAGCTATCTCTTGGCTCCAACCCCTAATCTTTCTGGCCCTGTCTTTTAATCTATCTTCCAAGCACACTTCAAGGCCTTGCAGCCCCCACCCACAACCCTCTGCTCTGTCCTACCTCTGGCCCGGCCACATGCTGTCCCCTGGACTCAATCTCCAGCAGGGCATGGGGGAAGTTCTCACACTGTCTCTGCTCCTTATGGGGATACTGAACCGATTGCAACCTGGTCAGCTCTTTTAGGAATTGTCAGCAGAGGACAGATGTGTATGAAGAAAATAGTGTTAGAAACTAAAGATCAGAAGCATGTTTGAACTTCTCTTTGGAAGAACTGTTCCTTTAAAATACTGTCTGTAGGGCTGGGGAGATGGCTCTGTGGAACAAGCACTTCCCTGGCAAGCGCAAGGGCCTGAGTTCAATCCCCGGTTCCGAAAAAAATAAAATAAAATAAAATAAAATAAAATAAAATAAAATAAAATACTGTCTATATGCAAGCCAGACTGAAGACAGATTTGTCTCAGAGAAGCTAGATTTTAAAACAAGGTTATCACTCACTATAGGGACTAAGTACATTATGGCAAGAAAGTACAGATGGAGTCCCATCACTTAGTGGGAGGGGAAAGATTTTCCATCTGGATTAGTCCCAAACCATTACTTGCTATAACATTATTAACAATTTCATAAAATGTCAAGTTAGCCTTAACAGCTAATGGATTCAGTTTTAAGGAAAAACACTGTTACCACCTGCTTATTTTTTCACCTCTCTACAGTCCGAGTGATGTTTGCCAGCACTCTCGGCCCTTTGTCTGTACCTTTCTCCATAACCAATATATGGTAACAAAAGCAGCACCAGGGCTGCTGCTGTGGCATTCAGCTCTGACTGCATATTAAACATATCCAGAAAACTTAATTAAAAAGAAAAGGTGCTTCAGGTTGGACCCACTACGTCGTATTGGCCAAAGGGCTTCCGAGACACCGGTCTTGGTTTTAAATGCTCAACAGACAATTCTAATGTGCCCCTAAGATGGAAGGCCACGGGCTCAACCCATAATCAGAATTGTGCTGCTCTTTTAAACAGAATTACAGGGAGGGGGTGAAAAACCCCAAGGTCCTTTCAAGTTCCTGCCTGATTCTTTTGGCTCTCAAGCTTTCTGCTGAGCCAAAGTAGTTTAGATCTTCCTTCTTTCGTTTTTGCTCATCCATCCCATTGGTAAAAATTCTGAACTGTTTTCAAACCTGGTCATCCTTCAGGGCTCCTTCCAACTCTCGTGCCTTCCTATCCACACTGCTCCTCCACCCCCAACCATCGTTCTAGCCTACGATGTCTCTTGCTTTGCCATGGGACCCACTGGAACTGTTGGTTATTTTACCTTTCCATACTGTCCAGGTGCTTCCAAATTATCTTCCCAACTAGACACCAAGCACCTTGGATCCCAGGGTCATTCCTGCCTCTGTTTTTTTACATACTGCCTCCATAAGATGCCTTAAAAGTTTTCTGTTCATCAACATGACCACAGAGACCGAGTGACTTAAATGAGCTGATCTCAGGGAAAGAAAACAAAAGCCCAACGTTGTAGAAGTCCAAGTCCCTGGCACACCAGGTTCTTTCAAATCCCACTCACCTGCCTCCCCTCTCCAGTCTCTCAGCTCCACAGATGGCCACAGCACACACTGGCCGTCAGGTGACACTGGCCATGAGGTGACGGCAGCTAGGTGCTCAGGTGTTGCTGACATTTACCAAAGGAGTAAGAACAGCACTGCCTACATTCCTGGGCCGAATGCCCTTGCTCCAGGAAGCCTCACCAAAGTGCAATGGAGCTT
Source organism: Octodon degus (assembly GCF_000260255.1). Taxonomy (NCBI): domain Eukaryota; kingdom Metazoa; phylum Chordata; class Mammalia; order Rodentia; family Octodontidae; genus Octodon; species Octodon degus. Next base: position 2,715,761 of record NW_004524836.1, on the reverse strand, counting down.
GTCATTGTGAAAGCTCTTTAAGAGGAATTTCACAGCTGATATTTTGGAAAAAAAAAAAAGACTATGAGTCCTTCTGTAGAATTCGAAATGTATGTACAATAACAGAAATTTGGAAGAAGTCAGTGTTGGAGATGGGTGTCTCACACCCCTAGCTCCAAAATGCTCTTTCTTTTTTATTCGAAATTTCATTAGCAGGATATAGATTAAATAAATTATGTGACATTTCTACAATAAATCTATACAAAACATCTAAGAATGAAATATATATATATATATATACAATAAATCTATACAAAACATCTAAGAATGAAATATATATATATATATATATATTTCAATAATAACTATTAAATGAAAGATGCAGAATTGCACATGTGGTATAATCCTACTTTTCTGACATAGCTGTGCACATGGACACGCACAGTAAAATATCGTGGCAGATGAGGTCTGAAAAGGTGTCGACCAAATTTGGAACTCTGGTACCTCTAGGTATTCAACAGGAAGGGGAGGGTGAGAAAATTTGTGCATTTTTATTTATATGCTTTGGTATAATCTTTTTTTCCCCAGAGAGCTTCCATTTATTACTTCATAGTAATTTTTAAAAATTACATGTTAAAAAGTGTGTTGTTCCCAAAAGAAAGTCACATAAAAATTTTAAATCTGAGAATGACGTGCACAGAGACAAAAAGCAAGAATTTCCGTGTGCAAGGAAGTCACATTTCTCTACTACTCTGGAATTAGTGAATGAGTTCAGCCTTTCTTTTAAATATAAAATTTCAGGGTACATCTGTGAAGAGCCTGAGTCAGAAAACACTCTAAACAAACAAAGCCCAGTGACGGTTTTAAAAACTAGAACTTACAGGGTTAAAAGCAAGTAAGGCCCACTGGGAACACTGAAAATAGAGGAACACATTTCCTTTTCTCTGCCCTTAAAATCCAGGGATTATAATATTTATATTGCTTTAATTTTCTCTAAAAGCCACAGCAATTAATGGTCCTCCATTTGGGTATTTCAACACCTAAAATAAGCACCTTGGGAATTGCTTTATTAAAAATATTAAATTTCCATAATAATATTACAAGGGTAAATAAAATAAAGAAAAACAAATTAACTACAAAGCAGGGACAAAAGCAAACCATGTGCTTTAAAATTTTCGAGTTGTTTTCCAGGAAGCTCCATCTTTTCTCATAGAGCAAAATAAGGAAAAAACAGGCTCGCTGGAAGTTTCCACTCCACTGGCTCTATCATTACAATCATCTGTTCCAAACACACACAAGCCTAAAATTTCCTGTTTTCGAACTATTGTCACCATTTTCTAGCCTTGTGCTGTCTGTGCTAACTTTAGCTTAGTAATATAAACAAAAGAACGCACTGAACATAACGCAGAACAATACCCAGATCCAAACTTTCAAATGTTCCATAAACCTTTTAAATATTAGAGTTTCTATACATTACTTGAATGAAGAAGATTCATGCTGGAAAGAAAACAATTTTAAAAGGGGAAAAATAAACACCCAGAAACACAAAACCAAATTTAATTCAAATACTACAGTAGCCAAAGAAAAAATTCAGGAAACTGTGAAATATCAATAATAGTGCACATAATTTATGTACTGCCACCACTGCTGCATCGATGTCTACCTCAAAGCGGAGGCGTAAGTTCCACATGAAACCAACCCCGCCCCACAAAAAGCAAAGAACTTATATGCACAAAGCAGTTCTTACATCTTTTCTGATGCCCAGATAACTTGGAGCAACTGATTAAGGGCAGCTTTTCCTAAATGAAGGTGCATCAGAGACTATTTCAGGGGTGCTCAGGAGTCCTGGGTGCAGGGGAAGGGTCTTGGAAGCTCTCCGTACATAGCACAGTTTGGTTTGAAGGCAGTCTGTCCCTCCACCTAGGGAAATGTGATGACCAGCCTTTCACAGGAAATCAGGTCACCTCGTGGCTTGAAGTCCTCACAGGGCGGCCGGGTAGCTCATGTGTACCTCCATTTCATCAATGTGCTATTCCATCGTCACAATCCCAACTGCAGGAGGAGAGTCTGTGCTAACTGTGAGGGTTTCCCAGGTTTCCTTAACCTGACCGGGAGGCTGAAGAGAGACACAAACCTGACTGAGAGGAGATCCAAGGTCACCACGCGCCCTTCTGTGTGAGACAGCTGCAACCTGGGTGACACTAAGCTCTGTGAGTGCTGGAAAGAGGCAGCCTCCTGAGCTTCATCCCATCAGCTCAGGTGAGGACATGAGCACAGGTACATGAGACAGTTACAGGCACTCGCCCCTCCTCAGAGAGCAGCTTCTGGCCTGTCTCTGGCTTACCCAGCTGACATTTGGAACAGGACTTGAAGGCAGTGAAGGATGCCTGTCTGCCTCTGTCTTCCGCGTGCCCCCCCCAGGAACCTGTGAAGGCGGAGGTGGTAGAGACATCCGCCAGAGTCTTACCAACCTGGCTGAGTACAGCTAAACTGCAGTAAAGTGTCATGACCATTTTCCTGAGCGCCAACTTATCCCCACAGTTGTTGAGCCATTATTTCCACTTCTAAGAATCCCCTCTAGGAAAATAGTGCAAAATTTAACTAACTACTACACACTAAAATGTTCAACACAGTGTCATTTCTAGTAATAAATATGCAACAGAACGCAGGATGACCAACTACCCCTGTCTTCCCAGGACCTCATATTTAGGACTCATACCTATTTTTTTAGTACAAAAATCTATTTTTTAGTTACAATAATTAATACATTACATATTGTTGTCTTTTTAGTAGTTATTCCTAGTACAAGATGCAGACATGATATCTTGTCTAAACACTATTAGTTCAAAACTTTCTTCTCATTGAACTAAGAGAAAGTAGCTGTATATCTATGCTATTTTGTATATACAGAGATATATTTTTTCACTGCAAAATGGTCCTTCATTTATATTCCCTTTTTTGTTTACTTTTGTCAGAGTTGTGTATTCCATCACCATTCATATATTGTAGGTGTATGAATTCAGCACAGTTATCCAATATAGTCCAATAGTCTATAATAGTAGTTGGTTATTTGCATGACTGGCAGTGTCAGAATTTGTTGACTTGAGCCTTTTACAGCTCAGCATATTATACTTTTCTGCTAGATAGTTAAAACCAAGATAAAGCAAGACCTATATAACAAGAAACGTAACTTTTGTATCTGACAAGGTCAGTCAAATCCCCTCAGGACTTACCCTGACACCCTGTACAACAGTTTATAGACCTTTTGTCAGTATCAGCCATTTGAGTGAGTCACGGCCATTGCTTGACCAATTTGCTCTCTGTGAAAGCCTGAGAGAGTGTTCTCTCTCCAGGTGACTCTCCTTAGGCACACTCTACATCGTCAATCACTTTCCTCTGTGGCCCCATAATCTCCTTGATCAGAAAATTTGGGACACCACTGAGTTACAGGATGTTACAGTACAGGTTCCCTTATGTCCTGAGTCCTCACCGAACTTGAAAGGCTAGAGCTAAAATGTTGGCTATCCTTGTAGCCCTTCTTTTTCTCTAATTTTTGGTCTGCCAACTTAAGTTGTTAACCCTTCAGAAGAGACGCTTAATGCTATTATTACCTTAGAACACAGACTATTGAGCTTAACATCAGTATCTGTCTGAATATACAATGCTTTAGACATAACATGGATCAGGTAATTTCTGTCAACTGTTGATATGCCAAACTGTAAATCCGTACAGAAAGTGAAAATAAATAATAAAAAATAAGAGAAAAAATAGAAATAAATAATTACAATTTTTTACACAGAAATTTAGAAATCTAATCATAGACAACATTGTAGCAGGACAGTAGGACTCACATCTAACTCCCTATCTTTCTCCCAAGTTCTGGGCTAACTGAAATGGTCAACTGCAGTAAGAAATTGAATACATAAATTAGAATTATATTTTGTATGGGTTTTTTTCTCCTACATAGTTTGCAGAATTTCCATAATACTGAGAAATCATGGAATAAACTCTTCTTTCCATTTGCAATAAGTAGAATCAGGTATGAGGAAACACGGGCACCACCGTGATTTCTGCACTTTCTGCTACCCTGTCGCCTGTGCCAGGTCAGCTGCTGATCCCAAGCCCCTTGTACCCATCTCCATCACAGCATTCTCCTCTTCAGTTCCAACCAATTCTCTGTGTAGCTACTTTCTTCTATCAAGACTCCGTCTTATTCTTTGTAAAGGGCTTAATGTACTGCAGGGTAAGCAAGGACCTGGCAAAGGGGCAGGTGGGACTACTGTCCCCTGACTGAATGAACAGATGACAAAGTGTCTCTGCATGCCCCTGAAGAGCCTGTCTCTGCTCTTCATCAACTTAAAGGATCATGGATCACACACACACACACACACACACACACACACACACAGTGGAAAAATATTTTTAAATAGATAAAGAAACCCAACAGCAGGATTTCTTACTATTGTACGAGTTCATCCCCAACTCTATAAACTCTTCACCTCCACAAGGTTCAGTGAAGAAAAAAGAAAAGTGAATTCAACTTAAACAAGAAACAAGTCTATGTGAATCCTAATACTGAACCTATTCCAATATTAGGAGACCAAGACTTCTGCTAGTACCTACAGGATTATGAGGGGGTCCACATATCTTAGTTGTAAGACATTATTTGTTAGTGCCTACCCTCTTTTTCTGTGCCTCCATGTATACATACATAATATAGTCTCTCTCATATGTATTCATTATTTACTCGTACAATATTGTTTTGTGGCGTGTGTGTGTGTGTGTGTGTGTGTGTGTGTTGGCTTCCAAGTGCCTCAGATGGTAAAATGTCATGTCATTACAGAGCATAAGAACAAAACGCCTACTCTGTGAATTAACAATGTCAGTGTATATGTTTACATTAAAAAAATGAGGTCTTAAATGCTGTTGTTTTAGGTAGTGGAAACTGATATCAAACCTAAATGTTCCTTCATAGATAAAATTCTAGTCACAGTTTTGGAGCAGCGCTGCCTGGGGAGGACTTTCTGTGATGTACTAGTGGTACCCTGATCATCACAGGCGTTACAAGCCACAGGTGGCTGGTGGACTGAGGGGCAGACTTTCTACTTTACTTAATTTGAATCTAGCCATATGTTCCAAGAAGTTGTCTTATGGACAGCACCATTTTCAGAGATGGCTCTTTAACTTAAGGGAGACACACTGCTGTTGAGAGGGGTTGGGCCTCCGACTGGAGCAAGGATCTAAACCTCTCTCCTGCTTTTGCCGTGTTCTGCACGCTTACATTACCCAGTGAATGCATGTCGCGTATGTTACTGCTGTCATCATCTGGAAAAGAACATCCTTGCCTTGTAAACTGGTACTTTAAAAAATCATAACACCAGTAACAATACTGATGTCCTCAAATTCTTCAAATTTTATCTTTTATAAAACCAGAAGACTTATAAATTCTACTTTTTAAAAATTGTTAAATCATTTATTTATTTTTATTTGGTATAGGGTCTCACTATGCAGTTCAGACTCGTAGCGATCTTCGTGTCTCCCCCTGCCCAGCACTGGAATTACAGGTGTGTACCACCACACTTGGTCTCAGGAGCCAGCACTGTGCATCTGGTCCCAGAACTGAACTTCCCATTTTCTTTTCTAATTTTCTTATTTAACATTTATCATTTATAATAATGTAAAATATCACGATATTAAGATTTTGATCATAGTTCAAAAACAATACTTTATCATTAAGAATGAGATAAAAGCACTGAAAAGTTACCAAAAAATTAAGAATGTCCATAACTGTATCTATAGTAAATCAGAACAATATTTAGTGTCACTCTCTTACGCTCAGTCCAAAGCTTCCAGAACAGAGGTGTGTGGCAAGGGGAGGTTTTCTTGGGTTGACATCTTTCCAAAGAGATACATTATGAGCTCCCAAGCCAATAAAACACATTAAGTTCTGCATGTGAGATGAACGCCCTCCTTGAGAGGGAAAAACTAAGAACATAATTGAATGTGAGATAACAATTAGTCCACAACAATGTCAGAATCTCTGATATGAATGTGCTAAGATAGGCCAGGGGGTAAAGAGGCCAACCCCCTCCACCCTGGACTCCATCCTAACCCCCAACCTTGGGGTCAGGGGTGTCACCTTTTTATTAAGCACTGTATTTGGGAGAAACCACTTTTTCACTCATGTAACATGCAGGTAACGACCTCATCATACAACCTGCCAACCACCCACTATTCTTATTTTCCAAAGACCAAAAGGCTAGCGCACCCATTCTGGAGTGTGCTGGCCCTAACATGGGACCAGCTCTCTTCCTGTTACCTTTGTGTCTCTCTCCCCACCACCCAACCCTCCTAACCCTTGGCCAGCAGGACATAGATACAATTTAATTGAAAATCACAGCTACTGGAAGGATTCGTGTGTGTATGGTTTCATGCTTGAGAACTAAGAGAAAGGGCTGGGCCACAGAGAAAAAGGCTGTTTCTGCCAGAGAAGTGACTGTCATTTGGCAGTATTCAACTCTCATCTTCAACCCCAAGCAAAACTGTCATCTAAGTTAGTTCATAGAAGTGGGGGGAAACACACTGTGTAATAACACAATCACTGGTCTACAGACACACCACGTGCAGCTGACACAGACAACCTCATCTGCTTCAAACATGTTGGGACCCCTGGGGGACAAAGACAGCCATTCATAGACCGCTGGCATCCGAGGCACAGCCGACTACCCAACTGTCCAACTTGCCAACTTGGAAGTTCACTAACGTCTGTGAAAACTAAAAATAACCACATAAACATGTTTACAGTGTTTTAAAAATACAGGATCCACACTGTCCTCTAAATATAAACCCTGAGTTCAGAGTGCAGGGACTGGCTCTTGGCTTTCAGGAATGTCACTGGACATCCCATACTATGGCACAGAAATGCACATTTCAGTGTTTTAGTGCAAATACACAATTGCTGGTGTTTAGCCAGAGTGAAGAGGGTAAGATTTGGATAGGAGAAAGGCAAGCAGGAACGGAAAAGGATGAGGTCTCCACTTCATTTCATTAGAGGGCTTCAAAATGCCACAAACCCCCAATTCGTTGTGGTGGGTCCTGACCTGAGCACAGTTCTGAAGGAGGATGTCCTGCCTGTGTTTTTCCACCAACACAACTACTCTCCGGGGCAGTGCTCCCTTCCCCCACCCTCATTCCTCAGACGGATACTGCAGCAACAGCGGAGTGCAGCTAGGAAGGCGACTGGAAGGGGCATACTCCCCCACTGCCATCTGGTGTGTGAGCAGGGGCATGTGGAAGATAACTCTAAGCCTCAGCCTCTTCCTGAAAAACTGGGTTGTTCTAGTGAAACACGGGGATAATATTCGCAATAAAAGTCACAAATCTGCTGGGCATGATGGTGCATGCCTATAATCCCAGCACTATGGGAGGCTGAGGCAAGAGGATCACAAGTTTGAGCCCAGGCATGCTGGATAACTCAGAGACTTAGCAAGAGCCTGTCTCAAATAACAAAACGTATGGGGGACACAGCTCAAGGCAAAGGTCCTGGGTTTAGTTCCCAACACCACTCATACACACACACACACACACACACACACACACACACAATGTGTACACACGCACACGTGCTTATGTTCTAAAAGCTCACAGGGGGGCCAGGGATCTAGCTAAGTGGTGCAGTGCCGACCCGGCAAGCATGAGGGTCTGAGTTTGAGTCCCGGTACAAAATAAACAAATTCTATGAACAAGGCTCACCTGGAGCAGCTATTACAAAATGTTCAAGGATTCACTAACAATATTTTGTTAGTGTAGGAAAAAGTGTGTTTGGTTTCTATAAAATACAATTTGAAATGAATTTTGAGGTCAGATAAGGCCGCAAATTTATCCTCTGCCTTTAATTTTAAGGAATCTGAAAAATGTAGCAGCTGTTAAAAAAAAAAAAAAAAAAGCACAAGAAGGAAAACCTGTGGCAACAAGCAGAGTCCGATCCCTACACACGAGGAACCACGCATCTGTGCCTTCCAAGGGAAGCAGCAGGGAGGCGCGTTCTCCAGCATAAAACTGTGGAGGGGGAGCGGCATTTTCTTTAACAAGTTCATTTTTAATACACTGCTAGAATAAAGGCCAACTCAAAAGTTAGAAGAAAATTATACATAATATCCACAACCACTACTAGCTATCTTTCCCCACATTCTCATCTAGCTGTGCCCTTTGCTCATATATATGCTTTAAGAAACTAGTATTTATTTGACTGACTGACCGACTGACCGACTGACCGACCGACCGACCGACCGACCGACCGACCGACCGACACAGGGTCGCACGCAGCTGCCCATGATGGCCTGGCACTTCCCATTCTCCTGCTTTAGTTTTCAAAGCAGATAGACAGATGCCTACCCACTGTAGGCATCTGCTGCTGCGTGAGCTTTATGTAGCGAAAAGTTGAAAGTATGAATGTATTTCTGGTTTCAAGACCCACATTTCCTGTTTTTGAGGAGGCTTAAACTGTGTGTGTGTGTGTGTGTGTGTGTGTGTGTGTGTAATTGCTGGGTGTTGAACCCACAGTCTTACACATTTTAGGCAAGCACTCCACCATTGAGCTACATCCCCAGACTTTTCTGGAATTTTATTTTGAGACACTGTCATGCTATGTTGTTTAGGCTGGGCTTCAATTTATAATCCTCCTACTTCAACCTCCCAAATATCTGGAATCAATTTTTTACCTCTTGTAAGACTTTCTTACTAAGCTAGAATTAGGAAAGGAATGGTAAAGACCTCACTGCTTTTTTTTTTTTTTTTTTTTCCTTTTCTTTTTGTTTTTTTGTGGTACCAGGGATTGAACTCAGGACTCTGAGCTTGCCAGGCATGCACTTATTCTACTGAGCTATATCCCTAGCCCTCTTACTGCTTTCTGAAATCCAATAACACAATGTGTTTAAGATCATAAAGTACAAAAGGACTTTCTCTGTGCGGCATCCCAGACATAACTATGACTCAAAGAATGCCCTAATGGTTTATAGCCATCTTAGTACGGCATGCAGTTGATGGTCTAAGCAAATAACGACCAAACCAAATACAATCTTTTCAACTAAAGTGTTAAGAGTTTGTTCACTAATGACTACAGTGTCATACTGTGTAGCCTGATTCTTTAAACCCAACCAATGAAAACCTTACCCAAGAAACATACTTGTGTTTTTGATTATGCACTAATTGTCCATAGTAATGGTGTGCTATTTCCATATGTGCACATAGTGTACACGGATTAAATCTAACCTCCCCAGGAAAAAGACCTCTTTTGTATATATATATATATATATATATATATATATATATTCACTATGCAGTTCAGATTCATAGTGACCTTCCTGTCTCAGCTTCCCTAGCACTGGAATTACAGGTATGCGTCACTATGTCGTTTTGAGGCTGACACAGCACAACTGGCACGGCATGTGGTGCTGGTGACCAAACTTGGGACCTTGTGCTTGCTAAGCAGGCACTTATGCCGCTGAGCTATTTGCCCCAGCCCAAGACCTCTTAATATTTCAGCATATAATAGGCCAGCCTGGGCTACAAAGCAAGTTCAAGCCCAACTTATACTACATAATGAGACCTCATCTCAAAAACAAAACAAAACAACATCAAAGAAAAAAAAAAGGAGTCATATAAATGTTCATACCTTAAAAATTAAAATAAAAAAAAACAGGATTACCTACTTATAGCTATACACTGAGCGAAGATCAGCTTATTCCCCCAAATAGAAGGCAAGTTTTTGTTTATTTTTTAAAATTTTATTTTATTGAGAAACAAATAGCAATGAGACAAAACTGATTAATGGGACAGTTTCAATAATTAATACATTGTACATTGTTATCTTCTTAGTGGTTATCCACAGTATACGATACAGACAGGATATCCTGTCCAAGCACTATTAGTAAAAATCCTTCTTCTCATTGAATTAAGCGAAAGTAGCTGTATATCTATCCTAACTATTCTGCATATACAGATACAAAATGGTCCTTCCTTTGTATCCCCTTTTTTTGTTTAGTCCTGTCACAGATGGGTATTCCATTGGCATCTAAATACTATAGGTGCTTGAATTCAGCAAAACAATCCAACACAGTCCAGCAGTCCACAATAGTAGTGGGTTATCTGCAGAATTGTTGACTAGAGCCTTTTACAGCTCAGCATATTAATATGGCTTTACTTTATATACCTCGTTTTTATACTTTTCTGCTGGATGGTTAAGACCAAGATAAAGTGAGACCTATATAACAAGAAATGTAACTTTTGTATCTGACAAGGTCAGTCAAGTTCCCTCAGGATTTATCCTGTAACCCTGTACTGCAGTTTGTAGATCTAGAAGCCAAGTTTCAAAGACAAAATTCTCTGCTTAAAAATCTGACTAAGCACTGATCAAGATGTACTCTATGTACGTACTAACTCCCCACAATGAATGCATTGCGTATTATAGACATATACTAATAGAAAAGGGAAAAGAATCTGAATAACCTTCAAATAAAGCAACAACAAAACCACCACTGTGTTACTCTGTTAAATAACTGACCAAGAAAAAGAAACGCAATGATATATTCCTAAAGATTATACAAGGGCCAGCAAGATAGCTCAGCAGACTAAGAACCTGTTTTGGCAAGCATAGGGACCAGGGTTTGATCCCTGGTCCCGCATGCCACACCAGCCCCACACCTGGGGTGCACTGAGCCAGCAACTGAGTCTGTGAGTGGTGGCACACACCTGTAATCCCAGTGCTAAGGAGGCTGAAAACAGGAGGATCACCACAAATCCTATCTGCATAGACCCTGTACCAAACACACAAATGAAAAAATAAAAATAATAAAATAAAGATTATACAATGCTAGGCTGGCAGAAGGAAATCACTTTTTAGTAACTGAATTTAATTCTTGGTGGGGCAAAGACAAGGGAAGGAGGAGAAAACCTCTTTCGCTAGGCTCCTAGACATAGCAGAGAGCAGCAGGAAGGACTTCTCTCAGTGTAGCCCCCACTTCAACTTCACTATGTGCAGTTTAAAAAATAAAATCACAAACAAAAACTACCCAGCAGTGTAACTACCAAAAATCCCTTCATTTCCTCCTCCAGCCTGGCTTTCTTTGCCAAATGGCTTATAGGGCAACTGCACCCAACAACTCCTGAATTCTCAGTCTCCTAGGTTCTTTCCCATTACTGCTCTAATTCTTTTTTTTTTTTTTTTCTTTCTTTCTTCCTTTTTTATTTTTTGCAAAACGAGGCATTGAACTCAGACCCTTGCACTTGCCAGGCAAGTGCCTATTCTACTGAGCCATCTCCCTAGCCCACTGCTCTAATTCTTAAAAACTAATACACATCAGGTCTGAGAAAAAAGCAGACTTGAATGTAATGAGTAAATAAATGAAGGTCTTCATGAACAGTATAAGACAAAGCTGACAGAAACCATCATTATAGTCATCAATAAATAATCATTTAGTATTTAATAGTAAGTGGTTTGATGATGAACATTCCAAAAAATCAAAAAAAAGTTACAATGAATTGACAAATTACCATGAAACTTGCACAACGAGGTGATAAGGAGGTGTACAATTCAGGTGTAGACAAAAGCAAACCAAAAGTCACTGCAGAGAGAAACTCTTCCCCACTGTGTCCAGAAAGCGCAATAAACACAGCAGAGTGCAAAGTTTCCCTTCTTTGTCATTTTTTGGTCTGCCCCCTAGTGGAATGCCCATGACCACCTTTTAAGAAAGGCAGATATTGCAAATATCTGGAAAAACAGAAACAGTAGAACAAAACAAAATACAAAGCACAAAGAGGTCCTTTTCACCTTTTACAAATCAGTCACTCAAGAACAGAAAGGTAACTGGTGAATTTGTATTAGCACCTTAGTCTAAAAACAAAACTTGTGTACTGGCCTAGGTTAACTATTTCCTTGTGCACCTTTGATCATTGCCTTTTAAGGAAAAGCAGGTATCTCTCACGGGCACCTGGCTATCAGGCAGCTTCCATGCCACACCTCAACACAATTCACTGCCTGCTAGCTTGTAGGCTGCCACAGGCTGGCCCCTTTATTCTTGGCTTTCAGATGTCTTACAGATAAGTAGCTAAAACAAAGTCATTTCCATAAAGGAAACCTCAGGATTGACTTCAGGGGACTTTAAGGGAGAGAGAAAGAAAAATTCTGGATCAGGGCAGCAGGCGTGGCAGAGTGACTCCTCTAGGAAAGCACCCTTATCTCACAGGGATCTTTGTCTCGAGAGGGGTGTGGGTTCTGTCTATGACCTCATCCTCAGCCACAGCGGACTCTCCTCTAAGCCCAGCCGTTCATTTTATGCTAGAGTTTCCCACCAACATGTACAGTTCTTGAAATGTGAGGCAGACGGCCTCCGTGGCCAACTTGTGTGAACAACCAATCAGGGGCCTCTGCCCCTGTGACTGGTGACACACATTCGCCAGCAGGGTTACACAAATGGTGCCGCTGAACAGAACACTGGAAGGTGATCCCTCAAGGGGAGACAAGTATTGGACACAGTTCCAGACCTTAAGTGATCTGGGGGTTCAATTTCTTCTTTCTAAAACAACCAGAATGCATAATTGCTTGTGATTATTATTAACAGAACAAGCTCTAGAGGTGATACTAGATTTCCGGCCCAATTTAAGAACACACACAACTGTATCAACAGAAATGCTTCTCAGAACTATCAAAAGATCAAATGAAAGAATCTATATAAATAAAATCTGGAATGCAAAAAGGATGCTCCAATAAACAGCACTTACTTAATGTGACACCCTTTGCTGGAGTGAAGTGGTATGATAATTTGGGCAGGTTAGTTCCTAATCATTCCTGGCTGTCTCACATGGGTCCAGCAGCTGCTGCCACTTGAGACCCTCATGAGCTTGTGGCACTAGAATGACAGTACAGCACCAAAACCAGGGTGGAGGAAGCAATCAGAGGTTTATCTTCACAGGCGAACATCCAGGGGATAGGAAGACAAAACTTGTGTATTTCGGTGCTTAAATTGCTGGAAACAGCAAGACAGGCAGACAGGATGAGGAGAAGTCCATCGTCTGCTCAAGTATTTTTTCCCTTTGAACAAAACTCTCAGCACCAGGACGCATCAAGACAGGCAGCTGACAAATCCTATGCTCGTGATGGTTTTACCCAGCGTGTCTGCCACTACTCAGAACTTGACTAGAAAAGCAAATTTTGGCAAGGGTTCCCAGAAGACTTATTCCAGTAATCAAGGGTCATAGGTTAGGAGGAAAGAGGCAGGGGGATTTTCCAAGCTGTCTATACTTGGATTAATTTTTATACCTTTTCTCTTTTACTGCCAAAGTATTTATAGCGAGCAAAACAGCTCAAATAATTCACTTTCTTAAAGTTTACTAAATTTAGACAGTGATATCATCTCTCAAGTTTTAAACACACTAACATGATATAATTCTTAAAGCATGCATATATGTCTAATTTCATGTTTTGGAGCCTGTTCAACTTATTCATTAAAATGAGTAACAAAACAGTAAAGCAGCAGCTGTTCCATTTGTGTATCTGATTTGCAGGAAGCAGCGTATTTATAGTTAAGTACAGCAAACTGGGCGCCTCAGGAAAGACTTGTTCCTCCTCTCAGATTATTCATTATACTGCAAAACACCAGGGCGGCGTCAGTAAAGAATTAAGTCTATACGTGCAGCATTACCTTTTGCATGTGCTCTGAAATCAAACCCATCGCACCAACCCCATTTGGTAATGCTGACTGGTTTTTGCTCATTTGTTTAGCACCTTGTCCCTGTCACACTTACAGGGCACAGACTGTCTGACTCAGTGCTGTCCACCAAGCCCCAAGCACGCTGGGGGAAATAACAGATGCTGAAGGCAAATACTTCACAGTAAAACCTTCTACTGGATTCATACTTGCAGGAGATGAAAACAGCAGCAGTACAGAACTCACCAGTTAACATCATAATTCTCTCTCCTTCTCACAGTTCTTCTAGGTTTTGAGACAAGGTCTCACTGTGTAGCCCAGGTTGGCCCTGAACTCTCCATTCTCCTGCTGCAGCCTCCCAGGTGCAGGGATGCCAGGCCTAGGCCACCACACCCACCTCACTGCCCCTAGTCCTATTCTAAAGAGAAGGATGCTGGTCAGCCTTGGTTTACCCCCTCCCATGTCACCTCATCCCACCCAATCTGTGATCCTGGACTGTGGTAAGGAAGGGTGGGCATTACTCCCCTCCTTTCTAGCAGTGGGCACCTGCATCTGGGACCACAGCACCCCAAGGTGGCCATTCTTCCACTGTTTCATGCTCACTGTCCTAGTATATAGTTGTTTTTTGTTGTTCTGTTCTGTTTACTGCTGATGCTGTTACAGTTACTGAGCATATATGGATGAAATCCACATCTTTCACACTGAACTATAACTCCAGTCCTTTTTTTATTTCTTAATGAGACAGGATTTTGCTAAATGACTGATGTTCCCAGGCTGGGCTTGAACTTGCAATCTTCTAGTGTCAGCCTCCACGAATGCTAGGATTACAGGTGTGCACCACTATCACTAGGCCTTTAGAGATTTTTTAACTGACATTTATTATTTCTTCCTTTGCCCCCATCTCTAGGAGTATAAAAAGTCTTGCTTAAACCAAGCTGGAAGGAACATAGAGGCTCCCTTTATTAGAGTCTGCATTTGAACCATGTGGGCCTGAATTCAGTTCATCATGAGTAGACTGGAAAAAAAAAAGGGACACCTCATATTTTCAAATAATACATTTACATTTGATCTATCCACTTCTAGGCCCTTTTATTTATCATCTTAAAGTCGTGGACAAATCATTTCCCCTTTTCTCTCAACACAGTGATACCATCAGTTCCAATCTCTCAAACAGGGAGAACCCAAGCTCCCATGTAGCCTGGCTCCCAATGCATTAGTCTTAAGAGTGCATCTTCTGCTTCTGAAACAATAAGCTCCATCATCCCCATCCGCCCTCCCTCCCACCCTGCCACAACCCAACTTCCATCTGCTGCACCTACAGTCCTGTGCTGCTGAAGCTGATGACGTGTTCTACACCAGCACAGCAGTATCAGTTTTCATTCCAAAGGTTGAGTCAGTTTGAGATTAAGAACAGCAGGTGACACTACCATGGCTACGGGTGTCTCTTCACTGCAGTCCCAAGTAGAGCTAGGATTATGCATGATTCACTACACCTAGAGCAACAATGTCCCTCCCCCATACCCTTCCAAGGAGAATGTTCCTTGGGTCAAGTTCCAATGGACTCCTTTTTTTACCTCACCAGTTGACTTTATCAAATCTCTGGTTTTTTTCAGGCCTCCCATTACATCCAGCTTATCTTCTCCCTCTCTGGTGCCACTCCACTAGAATCCACCCCCTACCCTTCTCCACTCAGAACAGGGGCTGCCAAGCCTGGTCTGTGGCCTTCACCCCACCAGCCCTCTAGGATGTCCTTTCTGACTCAGTCCTAATGCATGTCCTTAGGAGGCAAATATGGAAGTCAGGTTTGAAAGGAGGGAGCCTAGCAGAGTGGTTTCTAACACTGCTTTGTAGTTCATGTTAATTAAAAACAACACAAATTTAAAATTAAAAATTTTACATTAAACTCTTAGAATAAGGGTGCAACAGTAGGCAGAAATATTGAAATGACACCTAGGCTGTGGAGGTGGATTTATTTACACTGATGGGCACTGATCGGGATCACTCCAGAACATGAGGTCCCAACACGTAACAAACGAGCTGGAGGCACCAAGGTGCGACAGAGCAGCCTGGAAGTTCTTCTGACCAGCTAGCAGGGTGAGGTCACCAGTTACAAGGCCGGATTAATGACCACCAAGTTTGGAACAATCAAGTATCCTGCATGTTCGGTTACACTGTTATTGTTACAGGAGTCAAGAAAGTAATTATAAAGCCATGAAGCAGCTTCAGAGCTAGGCAGTTTCAAAACAACAAAGTTTTAAAAAAAGTTTCTCTTCCACAGTTTTTTTTTTTTCCCCTTTCAAGGGAAGAACAAAAATTTAAAAGCTCTTGCAAAAAGTTGTGGGGATTCAGAGTCCCAAGTGAGGGCCTTACTTGCTCGGCTGCTTGCACCTAACAATCCTGCTGCGTTTTTGTTGTTGTTGTCTGATACGGGGAATTGAACTCAGGACCTTGTGCTTGCCAGATGAGTGCTTGTGCCACTGAGCTACAGCTCCAGCCCCTGCTGTTCATTTTTGAATCACAAAAATAAGAATCCATGAAAATCCGGGTTTTATATTCAAATTCCCTTTCATGGACATATTCAACTGTGTATTTGTTAAGCAGAAAGCACTCAAAATTTAAAACCTTCTTAGCACAAAGACATTGAAAATAACAGCAACTGGCAACTTATACACTCCCAGGGAGGATATTTTGTTAGAACCAATGAATAACCACAATCTATTCATTCACTCATCCAAAAATATTTTTTGAGCACCTACACGTGCCACTGTTCTAGCAGCTGGAGTGGACAGGAATTCAATTAACAAAAATTGCCTAGCTCAGTCTACTCCAATCCTAAGTGGAAAGACAAAAATAAGTACACAAACAGGATTTATTTTACAATTCTATAATCACTATGAAGGGAAACTCAAGTTGATCTGCAAGTCTGAGCCTCATGTAAACAATCCCAAGGATGTGGGAAGCCACTGTAACGTGGTCATGCAATGTTATTTCAGTGGACTGAGCCACCACTCTTCTTAACACAGTCTCTCCAGGCGATGACAATTAGCAAGCTCTTACAAGCAGATCCTGGGAACCGTATAGGCTTAAAAGCCCTACAATCCTGTCCTCTGATGTCTCCATCAGCTAATAAGATGAGATCATCGATGTGTGGCCATCCCATGCACTCTCCACACAAGCCATTACTCCAGTCCCCAGACATCATCAAATACCCATCCCTAAACACCCAGCACTCTGGCCCAATGCCACTGACAGAATGCATAGACAGAATCAAAAAAGAAGGAAAAGGTGAATGGACCATGCTTCCTTCAAATTTTTTTTTTTTTAAATTCCTCTGCAATTTGTAAATAACTACATTTATCCTTCTCACACTTGAAAGTGTAAGTAAACAAGTTCAGAGTGAACGTAAAGGTACGGTATTTGGAATCTCTTCAAACGTTCAGTGATGGCGAAGGTGAGTAGATAAAGGGGATAGAGCTGCTGGTTTGAAAGACTTTGTAAACTATGATTTTATATATGTATGTATGTACGTGATAGCTGCTCTGGTAGAACACACTTTACGCCTATGTTCAGCAAGTGTTGCCTGACTTGATGCTGAAAATTTATTTCTGCAGTGGAAGGTAATCGAACAAAAGGAGCAACACTTTGCCTTAGAACAGGAGCAACCGAACTGGACAGAAGACAACTGGTGTGGATTCCTCAGGGAAGAAGAAGTGTCAAGCTCTTTCTATGACACATATCTTCTTCCCTATTGATGGCCTTTCTTATTTCTCTTTACCCTTTCTTTTCTCCCTGACTTTATCTTCCCTTCCACATCTCCTGTTTCCACTTCATTCATTCTGCTTACCTTAAATAAAGCAAGTGAGAGCCGGCCAAATAGCTCAGAGGATTAAAGCACTTGCAAGCAGGTGCAGGGACCAGGGGTTTGATCCCCAGGCCTGCTGTGCCAGCCCCATTCCCAGAGCGCCCTGAGATGGCAACTGAGACTGGGCATGGTGGCACGCGCCTGTAATCCCAGGATTTGGGAGGCTACAAAAAGGCAGGTCACTGTGAGTCCGATCTAGTAGTGAGATCCTGAACACCCTGTAGACCCTTCCCTAAAATACAAAAATAATACAGCAAGTGGCTTACTTATGTGTTTACTTTAAGTGCCACTGAAGAAATCAGGTCTATCCTCAACTTGAAAGGAGGGATGGTTCTATTTCTTTTTATAATTTCAAGTATATTTTTATATCTGATTAAGGATCCATATTGACTTTTTCTTTTTGGTTGCTATTGTCATTGTACTTGTTTGATTTTTGTTTTGTTTTGTGGTAAAGCAAGCACTGTTAAGCCTTGATTCAGAAATCAGAAAATAATCTTTGATAATTTGGATACTGACCATTTGAAAACAAGAACTAGTTTAGATGATCTTTTTCTACCATAATAATGACCGTATCATGGGCCAGTGAGATAGCTCAGCGGACTAAGCACCTGCTTAGGCAAGAGCAGGAACTGGAGTTCGATCCCTCTAGAACCACATGCTGTACTGCGCTCCCACCCCCAACCCCCCAACCTCTACCTACCACACCCTACCCTTGAGTATACTGAACTGGCCATGGAGACTGGGTGTGGTAGGCTGGGCATGGTACATATACATATAATTCCAGCGCTGAAAACAGGAGGATCACTACAAGTCCGAGCTGCGTAGTAAGACCCTGTAGCAATTATATAAAAAATAATCATAATTATGATGATGATGATAGTAATAATGACCATATCAGACACTGTTCCAAGACTTTATACATTAATTGAATCCTGATCACAACTCTATGAGGTAGGTTGTAATTATTTCCATTTGTAGGTAAGAAAACAATACAAAGATTAAGCAAATTGCCCCATTCATACAAAGGGTAAAGCCAACATCTGAATTCCAGCACTTAGGAAGTTGAGGCAGGAGGATCCCCATGAGCTCAAGGCCAACCTGAACTATAGAAACGCTGTCTCAAAAAAAAAAAAAAAAAAAGCAAAAAATTAAAAAAAAATGGAAATGAAAAGAAAATAGGGAATAAAAAGAATATCAAAATCGAAATTCGAACAATACATACAGCTCATAGATAGGAACCAGGTACAATGATCACCAATGGGAAGCAACAAAAAGAAATAGCAGCACCAACAACCTTACAATTAAACTTTCACAATTAACAACTCAGGACAACCCTGCTCTTCACTTGCTGGACTCTGTTCTACTGGAGTCTGCTCACTGATACACGAACAACTCTGCACACCGAAGAAACACCTTTTTCTTCACGGTCTTATAAATAATAATTCCTTGTTGCATCATCGAAACACATCATCAGTGTCAGAAACAAGCTCATCATCAATGCTGGAAAGCACGGAAATGAACCCATCGGTAACCTACATGTTTCCTGGCCGTCTGGCAAGAACCAATCACAAAAACTAAGACCTTCATCACCACTTACCGCCCTCTTCAGTCAGCAATACTAAGAAGCTTCTGTAGTCTCTGCATGTTTCACCAGAAGGGAACCGGCTTTGGAAAATCAAAAGCTCTGTTTTGACAATACAGACATAATTTTAATACACGCAACTAGAACGTTGGAATTGAAGCAGCTTATCTTGGCTGTGGACACTGCCACAACAGCTCTATCTACAAATCCCATCTCTTAGAAGTTGCTCCTTACAAGCAAGCATGTAGACAAAACTTGCTTCAAAGTGTAGACTGTTCATTATTTTTGCCATTTTAATGGGGGGAAAATAAAATCTGAGAAATTGACTCACTTGGACTTTCTTCCCTGTTAACTTCAGTCCATCTGTTTAAACTAACTGTAGTTATTTTCAGCAGCTAAGCAGTAGGTTACTCATAAAAACAGAGGCAGATGCCTTCTCTTAAAGATTACCCCGTTATCAAACATACGAGCACACTTTCATACAAAAGCCCCCAGTGAATGTTACTTGGCAAGCTGATAATTGCAGATTTTTTAAAAATACCATGCAGCAATGCGAGACACCATTTTACTTCTAATTGTTTTTAGCAGTTGCTAAGTGTGCACGCAACCCCCCCCCACACACACGCACACAAATGAGGTAATTTCTATAAGCATTCAACAATATTTGCTACAACATTAATCTTTATTCACAACTTGGCTGTCTTTAAGAATCTGCACATTTCTTCTGTTTAGAAAAATTACGCAGTAGTTAATTTTGACCTTACTTTCTTTTTAATACAGAAACTTGGGTACTTGACCTGTGTTTTTGCTTTGGTGACATTCACAAGTCAGTGATAATCTTACTGACTGTGTGTGTATGCGTCTCTTTTCCCTTTTCTCAAAACGCACACTTCCCCTGAGCATTTCTCCTTTTGTCCTCTTCTCTTTCATACTTTGGAGTAACTCTCATTCCTCCCCCAAAAGCTTTTAGAACTCAGCATGCTTTGTCCTAAACAGGCCAGATTACAGAGTTAAGTTTAATTTACACAGCAGCCTTCCTGTCCTTATGTACGTATGTAAGTATGTATGTATATATGTATGTATCTATTTATTTTGTGGAACTGGGGATTGAACTCAGCCCCTTGTGCTTGCCAGGGAAGTGCTTATTCCCCTGAGCCATCTCCCAAGCTCCCCTTTCCTTTTTTAAAATAAAGGTTTTCTTTAGATTTGGATTTTTTGGGGGGAAGGGGCAATCAGGTCTCATCATGCAGTTTAGTCTGCAAGAGGCAGAGGCAGAGAGCACATGCTGACTGTGCATATGGATGCTGAGGTGGTAGGACACAGAGCAACAACATGGAAGGAATACGGGGCCTTGAAACACTGCAACAAGTGTGACCGCTTTGAGAGAGAGGGAGAGGAAGAGAGAGAAGAGGGAGATGGGAGAGAGGAAAAGAGGGAGGAGAGAGAGAGAGAGAGAGAGAGAGAGAGAACAGACAGACAGACAGACAGAGACAGGGACAGGAAGGAGCGGGGACAAGATATACCCTTCAAATGCTATGGCCCCAGGGATCCTATCTTCAGCTGGGCCTACCTCCTAATACCCCCTTCAGTCCTAAACTCATTGATGATCGACCATCACTGAGGAGGTCAGTGCTCTCAAGGGCTCCCACGACCTGCTGAAAGCCCCACCTAGAATACATGAATATTTTGGGAGATATTTTTGATCCAAACCATAACTGGTAGATATATGTGGTCAAATATTTTTCAACCACAAAAACAAATGATATTCTACACACAATGGACAGAACTGGAAGACATCATGATAAGTGAAGTAAGCCAGATGCCAAAAGACAAATGCTGCATGCTCTCTCTTACTCATGAATGTTAAAAAAAAAAAAAAAAATCAGCTGAAATCAGTAAGATTGATCCCTAGAGGCTGAAGGGCGGGGAGTAGAGATAATGGGTGACCAGATAACTGCTACCCAACACTGTGGGACAGAAGTGGTAAGTTCAACAAGAAAAGGCAAATGGCGCTGGAGTGAAAATAATGTATGTTGTATGTATGTACAAGTCAGCCAACAGGAAGTCCACTGATCTGGTACAGATGGAATGGCTTTGGGAGTTCTACAACACGAAGAGGTGAGTACAGCCTCAAGTAACCTCTTACATGTTTTAGAAATATTAGGAGAGGTGCTAGAAGCCTCCAGACAGCACAGTGATGAGCAGACTTTCTCGTTAGTCCAAGCAGGTGCAGACAGCAGGGAAGAGCACTGCCGGTCAGGAGCCACGCCTTGCACCACCTCCCATCCTTTCTGTTCTTTTTACTCATCTTTTTCTTTCTCACTTAAGCATGGCCTGGATTTTGGGACTGATATGTAAAGGGCCCATCCCCTCCAAAATGCTCTGACCCCTTACAGCAGACTCAAGGTCCACGCTCCAACAACTCCATTTCCCTTTCCCAGAACAAGGATGCCTAGCTCCTCATTTGGAACATTATTTTTGACAAGTAAGGGTTACATTTGTTAAGCACCTTGGTGCAGGGCATTAGTTGGTCATCCGAACCCATTCTTTCATCCCTCAGTGAATGAGTCATAACTGGGTACATGGTCATGCAACCAGAAAGGACCCTTCTCAGCCTCCCTGGCAGCCAAGTCACGGGATTTAGATGGCCACAAATGAAAGTGGCAGCTTTCTGGGCCTAGAGACACTGAGCATACTGCCCCACACCCTTCCCTCTCCTTCCAGCTGGGACACAGCAAAGCCTGTCACCTAGCTCTGACTAAGGACCCTGACATGCAGGGAGATGGAACAATACATGTCAGGAGCCTGGGCCCCCGAAATTCTGCAAGGAGGACAACTGCTCTGCAAGCCTGTGATGCTCATCTTGTCACAGGAGCAATAAATATAATTATGCAACCTTTGACTGATTATAATTTGTGGTCTCTTTGTTTCAGCAGCATAAGCTTTATTACAGCTGGTATAAACATTCACCGTGTATCGCTCTGGTCTCTGTCTGGTCCCTGCCTTACTTGAATTATCTTATTCATGAGAGGAAGGGAAGGGGACAGGAAGGGAATGCACGGGAAGGGGGGGTAAAAACAGGAGGGAAAGGAAGGGGAGGGGAGGGGAGGAGAGAGGAGGGGAGAAAGAAATGAAAGGAGAGAAGTGTTGCTACTGAGGGTGGAGTCACTGTTTTTCTAAGGACAAAAGATAAAAAAGGATGGCAGGTCTGCTCAGTACAAAGGTCCCACAACTAATCACTATAGCATATTGTTTCCAGAAAAAGAAGCCTACTATTCAAATCATTTCATGCTAAGATTTTTTTCCCCCATGGTATCTCTTATATCCCTGAAATAGAAACATTATAAGCCCAAAATTCAGGGATATAAATTATATTTGCTTTGTCCACAAATACCTCTGATCTACCATTACCTAAAAATTCAGTCTGAGTAAAACTCAGAAACATCGAAGGAACCAGACAACAGACCAAGAAACAGCTTCTAGGTGAAACTTTCTACTCCATTTCTAAAATTCTATGGTGCTCCAACCCAGGCCTGTCTCTAAACTCCATTTGCGCACTGCAAAATACTGGATTATTAATTCAAAACTCATTTCCCCGGCTGTGTTTGATATTATTTATTATGAAAGAGCCCATGAAACACATTACACAACGCTGGGGTTTTCCCAGTAATACAAGGCCACACACCTCCACCTCCCCCTAACTTTCAAAACCAGGAGCAGTGCCAGGGGGTTATGAATTAGAGGAGGCAGACAGAGTAGAGGGAGGAGAGGGATTGGAACACAAGTGTCTTTTGTCTTTACATCTTCAAAAATCATTTTGCTTAAGAACCCTTTCAAGTTCTAGAGAGTTCTTATAATTAAGCATTAGCCAGCACCCACTTGCTTATTCAACAAATATGCAACGAGCATTTACTGTCCACCGAGTCCTCTGCCTGCCACTGCACACAGACGAGTTAAAGGCAAAAACGAAGCAGAAACCTTCATACAGTGCTAATGTGTATTTTTCCTAACTTAAGCCTGAGAAAAACTCCAGAACGGGCTTATTCTTTAGCAATCTCAAGATGCACAAAACCACAAGGGCTGTAGGAGGCCTCCTTTGCTTTCTTTCCTTCCGGTCAGACATCCCAGTGATCACCACTGCGCTTACACATCCTGTCCACCACTGAACTCCGGGGGAAGCCCTGCTGCTAGGCTGGGGTGGTGCTTTTCCTACAGCGCCTTGCAGAAGGTCTGCATATGCATTTAAAATTCATGCTCACCCATCTGCTTCCCAACACTGTCACCAGGCTCACTAGGTTTTAATTAATAGGAGATGAGTGAACAACGCGAGTTCATTGCCAGCATAAGCAAGTATTTCATTATTTATATTGGTTTCCTCAGTCTGTGCTTCATTTAAAAAGTCAGAGGGAAAAAAAAAAAAACTGGCACCCTATAGGGTAAACCATTTCTGTAAAAATAAAAGCTCTTCTTACACTTGATTACAGACTGTGGAAAGACGAAGCTGTCAAAATACTATCTTCTGTGGGTAATGTCTGAGGAATTTTTGCTGGACCTTGGAATAGTTGGGTATGTGCCTGGAAGTTTGGTGTAGAAAATGCTCTATTCCTGCTCTGAAGAGTAGCCCAGGCAGCTTCCTGTTGGAGCCCCTCTCTGGCTCTCAGAAGGGGCTTGGCCCATGCATTCCACTTTATTCCTCACAAAACCTCACTCTGGTTTTCAGTTCACTCGTGGCTTTTCAGGGAACTATATAAAACCTCCAAGTAGCCCATTCAAATCCTTTATTTATTTTCTTTTTTTTTTTTGTATTTTTAGGGAAAGGTCTACAGGGTGTTC
This sequence comes from Octodon degus, assembly GCF_000260255.1. Classification (NCBI taxonomy): domain Eukaryota; kingdom Metazoa; phylum Chordata; class Mammalia; order Rodentia; family Octodontidae; genus Octodon; species Octodon degus. The sequence continues at coordinate 2,691,802 of NW_004524836.1, read as the reverse complement.
AGGGTCTCACTACTAGATCAGACTCAGTGATCCACTTGTTTACAGCCTCCCAACAGCTGGGATTAGAGGTGTGCACCACCACACCCAGTCTCAGTGTGCCTGGGGGTGGGGCCAGCACAGCAATCAAATCCTTTTTGGGGTCTCAAGAAAGTTTCAAAATGTAGTTTCCTTTCATTAAAAACTACCTACAAATCACTCTAGGATCTTAAGATCCTCACCAATTCATTTTCAACATGCTTATTAGAGTTCTACTTTCATCTGGACTTAAATTCTCCATGTATAACAGGAGTAATTTTTAATAAGGGGCAGTAATTTGTTGCTGGTCCTGTATGTAGACAGCATCATTAGTGCACTGACCAATAAGATAATCAGTAGAAACTTAGTAGACGAAAGGAAGACTGCATAGCTCTGACAGATATGACAGGCTTCTGTCAAGCTGGACTCCAGAGTACATGGAAGAAGGAACACAGATACAAAATGAAGCCTGGGCCCAGGGAACGGGAGGACTTTAAGTAACAACCTAAGAGGTTTGACCTTCATTAAGCAGGTGACCAGGTATGAAGAGTCACTGGAAGTCCTTTACTGTAAGAGCCACACACACAGGGCATGATGCTGGAGGAGGTGAGGCTCTAGAAGCGAGGGTGAACAAAAGAGCCAAGCAGAGAGGGGCCGAGCTACACTCCACCCATGCAGCAAGAGGAGCAAGAGGCACACGTGCGACTGCAGTGGCCTGCAGCTGGGGAGGGGGTCCTTGAGGTTGGATGCCCCACTTTAAACACTGAAGCTCATGTGAGTGGGCCATCTTTGACATCTCTATTTCTTGCCTAGCTCCCTTAATCTGTCCTTGATCACTACTTCTCCAGCAGTCACTTGCAAACCAACTTCCTGTTAGATGGGTAGCTTCCTTACCCATGTGAGACGGTAGTTCTCCATAAGTGCCAAGGTCCAACTCTGCCTTTCCTGCTTGCCATGTCCCCAACTGTGACACTGATTATGCATTGTTCCCCTAATGTTCACTTCCCTGTTTTCTATAGTAGAGGTCAGAAAACTTTTGCTAATGGTCAGACAACAAGTAGCTTTGGATTTTTCAGCAAACGGTCTCTGTTGCAACTTCTCAGGTCTCTCACTGAAACAAGGAAGTAGACAGACATATTCATAAACCAACAGGCATAGCCAGGTTCCAATACAATATTAATTATAAATGCAAGTGGCAGGCACAATGACATTCAAACCACTATTTCCTCATTTTTCTTCTGTAGTAACAGAAGATTTAGCAGGATGTCTGGTTTGCAAAAGTACATTATATCCATGCCTCTCTTGCAGCTAGCTGTGCTCCGTGACTCTTTTGGTCAAGTAGATGTGAGTGAAAATGATCCAGACAACATTTTTTTAAAAAAATATATTTAGTACAGGATCTATTGGGTCTTACTACATAGATTGGACTTGTAGTGATCCTCCTGTTTTCAGCCTCCCAAGCACTAGGATTACAGGTACACTCTACCACACCCAAACTCATACAACTTCTTGATTATCTTCCTTCTCTGGGCTGAAATGAAATTGGGTAGAAACAGCTTTGACTTTGGCAAAACTACTTTGACTGTGAAGATGCTGTGACAGTCAGTATGGCAGAGAAGCAAGCTGGAAGGAATCTGTCTATTGAGGTACCACATTAACTATGCAACAGTATGGATCATAAGGACTGTTCTGATGAAGATGAAAAGTACTAAAACCTTTGCACTTGTTTAAGTTACTGCTTTTTGCATATCTTTTAAAAAACATTTTGCATGTTGAAGTTCAGTTCATGATACAATGACACAATTAATTTATAAAGAAAAACAACTTTGTCTCATGGCTATAGAACCCTAATGATCAATCATAGACTTGCACAGTGGAGCAAGATGACTTAGCACAAATCTGCCATTACCACAGTAAGGGCTTGTTTTGTGCTACATGCTTAACCAAACTCTAGCCTGTCTTTAAAGCCATTGTTGTTCTGGTCAGTTTGGCAGATAAAGTTCAGAGAAGTTATGAAATATGAGCCAAGTGATTGCACAGACACACAAATTCAGGGACTCATGATTCTTAAACACATTCTCTTCCCAAATCAGTTCACTTGTGTCCCTCCCAATCCACAGTCACATTACCAGTTAAATCCAAGGTGCTATTTAGAGATTGCTCTAGGATTCAGTTTTCAAATTGAAAACTGTCAATAGGATCCATTCAATGATTGATGAGTTTGGTTTAATTATTACTCCTCTTTATGAGCCAAGTAAACCAATGACATGAGGTTAAATGACTTGCCCAGATTCCTCTGACAGACTCTCAACATGTCATTAAATGGATTTCATCAGGCAGCCCAGGTGGCTCCCAAGCAGCTACTGCTGGTGTCATCACATCCTCTTCCACACCCATTAAAAGTAACGGCATGAAACATGTATGACACCAGGCTGAGCAAAGCTACACAAGTAGTGGCAAAACCCACCAGCAAAAGGGAAGCACTTTCCTTTCCAGGAAATGTGGCATTGTTGATATTTGCTGTTACCCTTCGTCTGTCGCATGTAGCATCTATCTCTGCTGGCTTTGGCACCCTTCAGGGGTACCATCTGGTCCCATTTCCATGGCTGCCTTGGCTTTTCCTGTCCTGTAAAGCCTGAAGGCCCAAGGAAAGTCACGTTTGCCCTGAAATTGAAGCAGAGCCAACGACACCGGCTGATGCTGGGAAAGGAATCCAAAATGTAGTTGCAAAAACTTGAACCTCATTTCACAATTAAGAGGAAGGACCATCTTAAAATTAGCCTCATACTTGTAATGTGATAAAAATTGATGTTTTAAAAACTTCACTAATTTAACAGCTATGAAGAATAGCCAATTAAAATTATAATTACCTATTGCTTTACCAACATATAAAGTGTTTGTTACAGAAATGAGACAAAACAAAAAAAAATCTATTCTGAGAAAAACATAAAATTTACATGTTCTCAATTAGTCTTTTAAGCCAATTATTTTTAAAATTAGAACAGGAGACATCCTTGAAATGGATGTTTTAACTTTACTGATTATCTTTCTTTAACTCTTTCCAGGGCAAAACCATAATAGACACAAAACTATGCTGAATATTTTAGGACATGGGAAATCTGCTTATATATATTATACTTATAAAGCAAGCTTCAAAACAATTTATAGTAGTTAAAGAATGAAATAGAAAATGAATATGGAAATAAATACTTGAACATTTTAACAGCAGTTTTTATCTGGTAAATAAAAAGATTTTTTTGTTTATATATCTAGATTTGAAAAATTTTTATAACACACACAGTAGTATATGGTTTTATTTTGGTGGTGCTGCAGATTGAACCTAAGGCCTCACAAACACTAGGCAAGCACTGTACCACTGAACTACCTCCCTGGGCCTAGTACACATTTTTTAAATAATCAAGAATTACAGAATATCAGGGCATGAAGAGCATAGCCTCCTCCTTTCATAGTGTTCTTCAAGAGGATACAGAATGTGGTTTGAAGAATAAATCAAACTAATCTATGTCTGAATCACATCCAGAAATCCCAGAGGAGCTTCTGAGATTAACAGCACACCAAGTTTCAATGATCTGGTGGTTTCAGAAAGATCTGAGGGTACCACAACGTATCAGCATTCAGAATCTCTGGAGACAGGGTCCAGATTCATTACCATACAGAGCTATTATCCACATTTTATCTCCACTAAATTGACATTTAAAATGGACTGGGGAGTGCATCTAGCACTCCCAACATCTGTGACACATCATTATGAACAAATAATATTTCTAGGAATTATGATTCATGATTACTGCTTTTAAATTAAGTAAACAGTAAAAAAAAAAAAAAACAACCCTAACCCTGACTATATTAAATATAAGCACATGTACGTCACAATTTAGTAGCAGCTGAAGTCAAATAGAAATCACAATGGGTGACTCATCATAATTTCACAATGGGTGATTCTAATATTATAGAAAGCCCTCAAAATTTGACAACAGAAATCAGAATAAAGTTTAAATCTGGAGAATGCTGTCTTCCTTCCTCCACCTACCCTTACCCCTCACAAGGCAAATCAGGGTCTAAAGCCACGGGTTTATTTGGAGATAGTGAAAAACTAAATCTGCATTGCTCAAGCTAACAAATCAGTTAACAATCTAAGTTTGCAGACCAAAATTAGAGAAAAAGGAGGGCTGCAAGGAAAGCCAACATTTTGGCCCTAGCCTTCTAAGGTCAATTAAGACTCACGACATATGAGAACCTGTACTGTAACGTCATGTAACTCGGTAGTGTCCCAAATTTTCTGATCAAGAAGATTAAGGGGCCAAAGAGGAAAGTGATCGATGATGTAGAGTGTGCCTAAGGAGAGTCACATGGAGAGAAAACATTCTCTCAGGCTTTCACAGAGAGCACATTGGCCAAGCAATGGCTGTGACTCATCCACACGGCTGACACTGACAAAGGTTCTACAATCTGAGGTACAGGATCTCAGGATAAATCCTGAGGGGATTTCACTGACCTTATCAGACCCAAAAGCTACAACTCTTGTTGCACAGGTCCTGCTTTACCTTCGTCTTAACCATCCAGCAGAAAAGTATAAAAACGAAATATAAGAAGTAAAGCCATGGTGTTATGTTGAGCTGTAGGGGACTCAGGTCAACAATTTCTGACATTGCCAGTGAAGCGGAAGACCCAATACTATTATGGGCTACTGGACTCTTTTGGAATATTTTACTGAGTTTACACACCTACAATATTCAAATAACGGAACTTAATAAAAAAAAGGGTATACAGATGAATGTCCATTTTGTATTTGTGTATTCAAAGTGGTTAGGATAGATATATAGTTACATTCTCTTAATGAATAGAGTTATTTGTTCTAATGGTGTTTATAAACAGGATATCATGTCCGCATCTTGTACAGCAATTAACCACTAGGAAGAATGCATGCAATGTGTGAATTATTGAAACTGTCCTACCAATTTGATTTGAAACTGTCTCATTGCTATTTGTTTATCAATAAAATTATGGGGAAAAAATAAAATAAAATAAAATACTTCACTAAAAAAAAAACAAAAAAAAAACAGATCAGTGCTCTCTGCTCGCACTATGGGTCACGTGACCCTCAAGCCTTCTCTGTCAGCCTCTATCTTTCCCTGACAAACAATATCTTCTTTCATGAAGCCAACTGATCATTAAAAGAGCCTCAGCTTTCGCTGCTGTGCTTTTTTAAATGAAGGAACCTCTTCAGAGAGCCAAACAGGACTTGGAAAGACACATTTCAGGAAAGAGAGGAGGTAAGAGTTTCAGGAAAATGCCTGATAAAATTCCATTGCTTTTCCCAAAACAATCAAAACACAATCCCAAACCCCAAATATAAAAACTAGAGCAGAAAAGTGTATTCTATTCCCTCTGAGGGAAACAGACTTTCACTTGCTATTTCAACGCACACTTTGTAGCATCACTTCATCCACAGAAAAAAGAAAAAGAACAGACTAATTCACAAACACCTTAGTATGTTATACAGGACCTAAAGAAACAGCAGCTCAACTGGGAAAGTCTACCTGCCTTATATATTTATTCAACTAAAGAGATTTTCAACATTAAAACACTGGAGAAAAAGATGCATAACAAAACAGTATGATTCTGTCTAACCAGAAGCTACGCTCAGCACGAATGAAGATGAATAAAAGAAAAAGAAAAAATATATATATATAAATTTTTTCCACTAAGACAGTAGATAGGATTCTGATCTCTTCACCTAAGTAAGATAAAGAACACAAACACACCTTTCCTGAGGTGTCCCCGGCCCTCTGACTCCCATAATCTCATCCTGTTTCTGACCAGACTCTAGGAAAGTAATGTACAGCCTCAGTAACGCCACCTGGCCTGCACCCAAGGCAGTGACTTCAGCCTCTCCACATGAACAACAAAAGCCACCCCAGTGGTTGTGCATGAGAGGGCAAAAGATGAAAGACACACAGCACAGCTAACTCCTCTTAGTAAAGCAGCAAGCCAGGCATCGTTGAGAAGCAAAAGGTTCCCGCACTGAAGTACTGGTGGTCTTTCTTTCCAAAGCCAGAGACCACCTCATGCAATATTAAAAAAAAAAAAAAAAATCTGTCTGCAGAGAACTCTTAACAACAACAACAAAAAAAATCCTCACTGAAACAGACTGTGGCAAGTAAGGTGTGCTGCATGCCAGGACTCTTCTAACCACCTTACACAACTTATGGTGACGGCACTGTCAGCAATCCCTGGAGGCAAATGCCACCAGTCAGCCTTGGTTTGCAAATCAGAAAGCACAATAATAGTAAGAGACTCTTCCAGATCAGACATGGTTGACTTGATTGCAGGCTGCTGGCTTCAGAAGCCAAGGGCTCTGTCCTATCCTGAGTACAGCTGTGCCATAACCCCATGGCTCAAGGGGTCTCACACTCCACAACTCCTGGGGCTGTGCTTCTGCGTAAGACACTGGCTTTCATGGAGTCCCTACTTCATGTAGGCCCCTTCAGAGATGACAGATGCTCTCATGTGTCATGTGACATAAACATTATTAAGATTAACTCAATGTGAGAGGTAACAAAATAGATTTTTGAGGCTGGAGAGACAGCTGAACAGTCTAAGCACCTGCCTGGCAAGCACAAGGACCCAGGTTTGATCCCTGGCACCACTGTGGTGGCACATGCCTGTAATCCCAACACTGGGGAGGCTGAGATAGGAGGACCACTGCAAATCTGAGCTGCACAGTGAGACCCTATACCAAATAAATAAGTAAATAAATAAATAAACATTTTTAAAAAATAGATTCAGGGTGTGGTTCTTATAACACTGTTCAGAGATAGTGCTGCTAATGAACCTGTGTCAGGGCCCACGTTCCTGCCACTCCAGTAACTGTCCCACCTCCTCAGTGGCAGTTTCATCTTGCAAGTAGGTGACTTACCCAACAACCAGAGAGGAGGCCCCATATTTTAACTGATTGTTTTATAAATAAATGTAACTTGTACTACTGAGAGGAACGTGGGGAGAGAAAGAAATTCTAATGCAATAGCAACAAAGCTCTCAAACCATAGAAAACTCCAGTTGGTTCACACTATTTAGTGTGCATACATCCAACACTGATTCAGAGAACTGTAAACCCTACGTATACAGCACTAACTTTGTGGTATAAAGATACTACATGTACAATTTATATTTTTAGTGTACTTGAGAAAGTATTAAAGATTCTGAGGCTCAATTCCTTTGCAGAGTCAAAAGTTCTTTTATAATAATTATCTTCTAAATATTTTCTTGGGGCTGGAGAGATGGCTCAGTGGTCTAAAGCACCTACTT
>NW_004524836.1:2661822-2684288 GCF_000260255.1 Octodon degus | reverse complement strand
AAAAAAAAATTAAAAAAAAATATTTTCTTAGTCCTTGAATTTTTGAAAGCAGTTACAGTCTATTTGAGGCAGGCCTCCCAGAGTATATAATAATCCAAATTATTTTACATAAGCTTCAGGTGAGTCTTACATTAAAATGGAACAGATGGGCCTAGGCCATTCTAGACCGTTCTATAGCTGTAGCGTTCTTCCTAGCCTGTGGCTCTATGAATTGCACTACTGTCTATCACATCAGCTATCCAAAGTAATTTGTGCTTACAGCCTGGCCATAGGTATCCTGAAATAAAAATATTAACAAGGAATAAAAGCCTGGTGATACGATCTAAAACACTCGACTAGGATCGTGGCTCCTACAAAGTAAAGAAAAGCATCTCTCAAGGTTCATCCTTCTCAATTTATGAAAAGGACACTGAGGCCCAGGAGTTCAGTGATCTTTTCTAAGACTCAATCAGAGTCCGTGTAAGACACAGAACTGGAACCCAGGCCACTAACACCCAACTCAGCGCAAAATACAGAGCAGGCACCCTCTAAGGAGGCGGTGTGATATTAGGAGCTTCAAAAGGGAAGAAATCGCGTCATACTTCTTGGGGCCACAAATCCTACTCACTTCACTGCTCAGTAGATACTTACTCCCTCCGTGGCAGGATGGGCTCAGAGGAGGCACAGGAGGCTACCTCTAGTCTCACATAACAGCTAGGGTCTCAGCAAATGCTTCTACAAAACAGGGAATGGAGGCCCGGCAAGATAGCTCAGCAGACTAAGTGCCTGCTTGCAAGCACAGAGACCAGTTTCGATCTCTGGCAGTGCATTGAGCTGGTAAATCCAGGCATGATGGCCCATGCTTATAATTCCAGCACTAGGGAGGCTGAAAACAGGAGAATCACTAAGAGTTGGAGCTGAATAGTGAAATCCTGTACCAAGTACATTAAAAAAAAATAATAATAATAATAGGGAACAGCGGAGGCGTAAAGACCCTGGCATACTGTCTTCAGATGTCCTTTGAAAGGACCCTGGGATCTGTAGGCAGGAGACCTTGCAAATCAATTGGCTCACCCAGCACAAGCCTCTTTCAGTCCCAAACAAAAATCCACACTTCTATTCACTAAATTCTGTTCCAACTGTAAATGTTATCATTCTGCTGTTCCTTGAGTTTTATAACTCTGATACAAAAATTAATTTTTTTGTCTTCTTTTTGAGACAGTGTTTCACTATGCAGTTCAGGCCAGGCTTGAACTGACTAGATAGCTCAGGCTGGTTCTGAACTTGCAGCAATCCTCCTGCCTCAGCCTCCCAAGTGCTGGGATCACAGGCATGTGTCACCATGCCTGGTGAAAATTAATATTTCAATAAAACCTTCTTGATTTGACTCTTTGTAGACTGCACAGAAGTAGTTGGGATCACCCTCTCACTCTTCACCCAGAGAATGAGGCAGAGGAGGGAGCAGTTAAGGTCTGTAAGGCCAATGGGTCCCCCCACCTTTCCCTAGTGTTACCAGGAAAGCTCCTCAGTGTGGGGAATTAGGACCTGAGCACCTTTAGTTCTGCTCCTGGCACCAGCACTCAAGGCTAGGTCAGTAACACAGAAACACTGTTGGGAGGCCGTGGCCCCTCCAGAGAGGCTGCAGGTTTGGTCTCTGATGAGACCTTGAGCAGGGAGTATGAGCTGGTCTGAGGCCAGAGGCACAAAGTCAAAGATAGGCCGGCGTAGGAAGAATAGCCCCAGGTATAACCTGATTTACAGATGCTTAGACAAGAAAATAGCAGGAAAAACTCAGGAAAGAGAAAAATGAGGATGGGGAAAAGCAGGCAGAGACCGAGACCGAGACCAAGACAACCAAGCCCGAGAAGGCTCAGACCGAGATGACCGAGACTGAGAGAACCAAGACCGAGATGACCGAGACCAAGATGACCGAGACCAAGAGAAACAGAAACAGAGACAGACAGAGAGGGACAGAGAGGGACAGAGAAAGAGAAAGAGAGAGAAATAGAGACAGAGAGAGAGAGAGTCAGAGTGATTACTTCGGAAACTGTAATACTGCCTCCCAGAAAGCAAATGTTTGTGTCATCTACGTGATTCAAAAATAATATAGATTTATTATATTTGTGAGCTGTGTGGGACTTTACTCACCATTGTTAAGCAAGAAGAGTTTTGCTAAGATGGCCGAGTGTCAAGGAAGAGAAAGAGCTGGACATAGGATTGTGTATAATCAAGAAAACCAGAATGGCACTGTTCTATTTTTACAGAATCTTACAGTTATAAATCACTTTCCTGTATATAGTCTTCCCTCATCCTCACAACTACTCCCAGGATGTTTGAAGGAATCATGTCATATTTCTTGTTGAAGATACTGGGGCTCATTATGCTGATTTACAGCTGTGTGTGGCGATGCACCCTATAAACACCAGCACTCTGGAAAGCTGAGGCAGGAGAATCACAAGTTCAAGCTAGCCTAGGCCACTTAGCAACACAGAAAGACCCTGTCTCAAAATAAAAACTGTAAGAGGTGCTGGGGTTACAGGTCAGTGGAAAGGCCTGGGATTCAATCCCTAGTATCACCACCACCAGAAAAAAAAAAAAAAAAAAAAAGAGAGAGCGAGAGAGAGAGAGAGAGACTGGTTTACTCGGCCAAGATCCTAGAACTACACTATCATGTAGGATGTCAAGTCTGCTTGAGGAGTTCTTCCACCACACCACTGTCTCTTTAAAACTATTTTTCCTCTGAAACTATCTTCTAAGAGAAATGAAATTTATTCTTTAGTTCTTAAAATTTTTCCATTTTAATTCCTACTATTGAAATTAGCTGCAGGTTAAATACCAGCAAGCAATAATGCTTTGATATTTGCTTGCATCACTACCGTGGGCTGCCCATTGTGTGAGCATCTGATGCACTGAAGAATCTCTGAGGGCCAATGAGAAAGCTGCACCACCACGCACTATGCTGTTGTTTCTATGAGACGCTCCATTCCAAGTTCCAATCATCTGACTTAAAGGGGATCGTTTCCAACACAGGAACATGGCTAAAAACACAACACTGCAAACTCAAGAAATGTCTTGTGTTTCACTTTTCTTTCCCACTTCACTTACGCATACACAGACGTACAAAGCCTGTTTCACGGAGCAGCACAGAGCACATAAAGCTAAGCATTTCACTGTAACAGAAGAAATTTCATTAAACTCCCACATGTTTTGATGATGGACTACATTAAAAAAAAAAAAATAGGAAAGTCCCCTTGGCCCCAAGGCTGTGCCAAGACATCTGATGTCCCCATGGCTTCCGGCACTCTATAGCTGCTGAGTTCAGACACCATTTTTAAGAAAAATCAATTTAATACTGCAGTGTTCCAAAAAGCTCAAAAAGGACTTCTTGCCACAATAACTAACTTCTCAAGCGTCTCCAAAAGATCTGGTCTGAGAAAAAAAAAAGCTCCTTACTAAGGTATTTCAAATACCAAAACCTGTCAGGTTTTCGGTTTTTAATTTTCAACAAATCACCAGCCTACATGGTTGAAAGCTTGTTCCTTAAGAATTATATCAAGTTTAATACTTAAGAAATAGCTTCTAAAAGAGGCTTAAATCCAAGCATAGTTGTACCAGTGTCTATTAAAGGAATATTAGAAATGTACAATTCACAAATTCTCCTGAAGCTATGAACTTGACTTATTAACAACAGATTTATGTACCACTTTTCAGATGTATTTTTGTCATTGTATAAATTCAGATGTGTCCGTATGAGGGTTACACAAAACCAAGCAGAACAAGATCTATCCAATTTAATCAAAATACAGCATTCCACTGTTCACCAAAAAGGCAAAAAGAATCTCTCAGATGTTACACTACCCCAAACAGCAGATACCTGTGGTCCCGGTGGCTCAGTCTCCTGCCGTTTCCCCTTGAAAAGACAAAGAATGACAGCGATCAAAGCAAAAAAGGGCTTCTACGCATGAGAAAGTCTGAATGGCCTAATTTCTGTGGCAATTTCTCAGGCAGCTGGTCCTCTATAATTTCTGATGAAGTACAATGCAAACCTGTTTAAAGCTATTTGTAATCAAAAGGTACAAACTGTGAGAACCAAATTCTCTTGGTAACCAAGCTAAGTCTTAAAATAACCACAACCAGCTAATATTTAATTTGGTGTTCTTACCTTCGTGTGAGAAGCTTTCGTAAGATACAAAGCGCCCCGATAAAACATGACTATAGCACAGCAGCTATTTCTCCATCATCATTATATCTACTTTCTAGATAAAACAAGCAAGTCTTTTTTTAAGCAGGCAAATTATTGTTACTTTAAATATCCTTTTCTCTTGATGCGTGTGCTTAAAATAGGCTAACATGAAGCCCGTACCACTTAGGGCTGTGCCAGCGATCCAGTCACATTCTGGTGAGTTGGCTTCATTCTTCCAACTCTGAAAAATGCTCACCATGCAACTTAAGATTCTTTCACAGTGGTGCTGGATGTAAGTTTTTCTGGGATGTTAATCACTGCCCTCTTGCCTATCTATACATTTATGCCTCCTTTTAGTTACTTGAAAGTAGATATACGTTCGTGATCTGTAAACAAACTTGAAACAAATAACCCTGCAGTCTTAAACAACATCACCTCTCATGCTTGTGGCTTTTTCTAATCCCTGCAGGTCACAGTTTCCTCATGGAACACAATGCTGTGTGTTGGGCTTGGACGGGGAGGCTGGGGGCCGAGGAGTGCTGCAGGAGACCACGCGCTGGTTGAGACCTAATTCCCTTCCAAAGCCGAATGTCCATTCTGGCTGCCCTGAGTACCTGCGCGGCCCTAGTAAGCACCTCGAGGTGGCTGTTTTGCTCCCAGAGCATATGTGGCAACATTGGGAGCATTTTCACTTGCTCAGAGCTGTGCTCTTGACATCCAGGGCATGAAGACCTAGTTTAGCATCCTATGATGCAGAGGGCAACCCCCAACAAACAATCATTAGGGTCAAAACGTCAAGAGTGCTGAGCTTGATTCCTGCCATGGAGCCACAAGCTCGAGACCCAAACAATCGGTCACATTCAGACACAGTGGCAGCCACTTCCTGAAATATCTGCTATTTTCACATTCTTAGGCAACCGAAGGGTCTTCCAGGGTCAAAGAGGAAGAAGAAACCACTTGATCTTATTCTCAGCTCTGTTTCTTCCCCGTCTACTGTCACAGAATGACCAGTACAGGGAAGCAAGCCAAATAAACAACGATCGCTGCCTTCCAAGTACTCCCACTGAGCAAATGAGACATGCGGGCTCCTGACCACAGGAGTAGCAAGTGCTCAGAGACAGAGGAACAGATGGTCTTGCACAGGTCCACAGCATTCTCCCCAGGCAGCAAGACAGCACTCAGGCCACAGGCATTCTAAGGAGTCTCCCCTGCAAGGTCACTGCAGTTGAAAAGTTTGATCCCATTAAAATGCATTTCCAAGGGCCAGGGGTGTACCTCAGGGGAAGGGTAGTTGCTTTGCATGAGCACGGCTCTGGGTTTGATCCCCAGCATAAGAAAATCTGTTTTCCACAAATCGAAATGATTACAGTTTTTCATCAGTCATGAATATCACCCACATCCTTCTAAGGGAAGCCACATGCTCCTCTAAGAAGACAAGCAGTGTGCCAAGGGTTACTGGCTTAGGGATCAGGGCAGTGACAGTACAATGCAAGCCGCATGCTTTCTAGAATGTTCTGGGATGAATCTAGGGAGTGCCCAATGTTTCCTCCAAACCAAGATCTTTTTGAAAGTGAGTTCCCCTGAAGCAGTGCAGACAAAGCCAGGTGCCCACGAGGCCAGTGACGGCGAACCTCTGGGACTTTCAATGACACAAACAACTGAGCGTGGCATGTGTGCCATAGGTTCGCCACCACTGCACTAGACCCCCGCCACCTCAGCAGTGCTTTTGGGGCTGCCTTAGTTGGCCCACGATGCCCACACGAGCTCAGTAGTACCACAGACTGTAAATGTAAGGATAACTGCTACTGTTTTAGTCAATGAAAATTCAGGGAGAGTCCAAAGGAAAAAAAACAAAGAGACTTGGTCTGAAATTCACACTGCACATACTCACACAAATGCCAAATCTAGGAAACCCAAACATATTCTGCAAGTCTCAAAAGTAAGATTCCCACGAGTGTACACCAGATGGGGTTTAGCCTTTTTTCTGCAGCACATGAGAAGCTGTGAAGCAGCTTCTTTTCTCTAAACTTAGCTAAGATACTGATCCTCCAGTCAGCACAAGCACGTGTCTACTATACACACTCAATACAAGCCCTCAGGTCAAAGCTAATTGTCGTTATGGATTTGGCACATCTTACAACATTCAGATCCATACTCACTTTTGTACTAGGCAAGAGACAGCCTCGATAACTCTCCTCTAGAAAGTCAGAATGCCAGAAAAAAAAAAAAAAAAAAAAGAAAAGAAAAGAAAGAAAAAAGAAACCACAATCTTGGACACTTGCACAGTTAAATTTGGAAAAATCATATAAAATGGAACACTAAACTCCATGGAAAACAAAAATCGTCCCAGGCAGAGTAAGGTCAATACTCTCCTTGTCTTGACTTAGCCATAAATAGGGAAGCGCCTAAAGGAGAACACTGTAAAAACACCAGCCAAAAACATGTACTAGTCCCTTGGGACTGACTGCAAAAGAGTCTGCACCCTGCAGGAAACTCAGCGTGGCGGGCCAGAGCGGCTCTAGTGGCAAATGTGGCACTTGTTCTGCTCTCCCACTTGCTTCTTAAGCTTTAGCAGACACAAGATAAAAATCCCAAGGGGCCAAGGAGATGGCTCAGTGGAATAAGCGCTTCCCTGGCAAGCACAAGGGCCTGAGTTCAAATCCTGGTTCCGAAAAAAAAAAAAAATCCTGGAGAAGAAGGTGACACAACTTTCACAGGAGTCAGAAAACAGAACTACCTTAATGTTTTAGATTTGACCAGGAAGGGACCTGGAGGTGACAACAGCGGCACAGCTGAAAAGAGGGAACAAAACATTCTACATTATTGCCACATCTTGTCCAAAGGAACCAACTGCACATGAAAGCCGAAGTTCTGGAGAGGACGAAAAAGGATAAATACACACAGGGTAAATCCACGCAGAGGTAACAAGCCAAACAAAAGTCTGATTGTTAAGTAGACAGACTGAAGACTTAGGGTGGCAGGAATGGATAGCAGTGACATTCAAGCATCACTTCGGATTATGCCAACACTTCTTCTTATAAGCCTGGTAACCAATGGAAATGCCACGATCAGCATTTGTCTTCATTTCTTGGCAATGTCTAGATAAAATGAAGAAATATGAGATGCGTAACGTAGTTACCAGTGTTCCTTGGTATCTTCGATGCCATCCTAAAAAAGAACTCACATTTAGTTGCTGTCATCTGAAAGAATAGTCCGCTGTCATCTTTCTCTTTTAATGAAGCAATTATATTAGATGAAGCTTAAGATTGTGCTTATTCATTAACAAAGTCAGCTGAAAGAACACTCACAAGGATCTCAGTGTAGAATACCCCGTGGATGGCAATGAGGTAACATTTTAATAAAGAGAGTTTGAGTACTGTGTTTAAATACACACACAAACTGTACACACAGAAATGCTAGCAGTCTGGCTTAACAGTACTTCGACATAGGAAATCAGAAATAACACAGCTTTTTTTTTTTTTTTTTTAAAGGAAATTTAATCCCTAATTGCATTACTAAAGCGAAATAACAGATCAAGGGAACAAACAGCCCAATTGGTGTCACCTGAGCGGAAACCACATCGGGGAAGTGAGCTAAATTCTGGAAGCAGCATTTTATCTGGAGAAAGATGAGAATGGTCAACTGCAAAAAAAATTACGCTATGTGAGAAACTGCTGAGAAAACTGGGAAGGTTTAGCCTACAGAACGCTCAGTGGGAATCCGCCACCTTTCTTCAGCTATTTAAAAGTTTATACTGGGGACATCCCCTGAGCAAGTTCCCGTGTGTCAATGTCTCTCAAAAATGGAACTGCAATGCTCCAGCCAGCTGGACCACAAGAAAGCAAACGACCTCCCCAGTACCCGGCACACTGCTCACACAGCCTGAGACAGACTTCGGCTCTTGGGCGCTGCATCACATGGTTGACTCATCGTGCATCGAAGCCCAATTTAAACCGCAGCTTCCCCTTGTGATCACGGTTCACAGTTGTTGGCCTCAGCAATTATCACCACGAGACATCACCTTATCTGTTTGCTCAATGTCAGTCTTTTACCCAAGAAGACATAAGCTGCAGGAGGACAGAGGCTTAGTTCTGTTCACAGCGCTTACTCAGCACAGGGAAGTAAGAATCCTGGCTCAGGCCTGCCAAACAGTTCAGCGGATTAAAATGCCTGCTTAGACAGGAGCAGGGACGGGGGTTCAATCCCAGGCCATGCCCAAAGGGCAAGCTGAGACTTTGATTGAGACTGGGCGTGGTGGTGCACACCTGTAATCCCAATGCTTGGGAGGCTGAAAACAGGAGGATCACTACAAGTCTGATCTGTGTAGTGAGACCCTGTAGATCCTATACTAAATACATTTAAAAAAAAGAATCCTGGCTCGCAGCAGAGAGTCAGCAAATATTCTGAATAAAGGACTGATTGGTAAACAAACAAACCAACTATCATTGGGACAAAAAATCCAGGGCAAGAGAGTAGCTTTGTGCTGGGCAGGGAACCAGCAAGCACTCAACATAGGAAGGCAGATGTCCATGTGAAGGATAACTTCCTTATAGAGTTATCCCACAGCAAAACAAAATACTCCTGGACTATGATTTTGTTCTCTATAACTGAATATATTAAACTACTGTAGAGGGTAAAGAAATACAAAGTCTGCATTTTTAGGATACGTGAACTGGGTAGCCTCAAGCATTTTTCAGTCAACAATTCTTCAGAGTTCCATAATATCAGTGGGATGACCAGGATGTCGCATTAGGAAAACAATCCCAGGGGACAGGTTCCCCTTCCCCTGCACACCACTTAGTACCGGGTTCTACCCCGCCTGAGCCTGGAGAGGATGCACGGGTGCATGCTGCATGGGTTCAGCTTCTCCAGCTTCCAGGTGGGCCTGGCCAATGGGGCACAAGGGTGAGCGGTAAGGAGAGGAGTCAGGGCACAGATTCCCTGGCCATGTGTCTGACTGCTCCCTGCGAGTGGCCCTGTCCCTCGATGAAGACCTCGGCTCCTAGAAAGCAGGCTGAGCACACAGCCGTCTTCTTGCAGCTTAGTCATACTCCTTCCTCTTTCCTCTTCAGGTATAGCTATTGGCCTTTGCCCTGCCTGCTTTGGCTTACCTTCCTATTCTCAACGGAACTCTGACTTTTATAGTCTTTTCAGGAAGCAGTCTTCATATAATGTAACGTGAGTGCCCTGTCCGCTTCCTGCCCGGGCCCTGATCTACTCCTGCTAGTGCACACCCAGTTTAGTTTCTGTGAATGATTTTGGGAAAGGGGAAGGAGCATGCCCAGCTTCGTAGACAGAACTCCGCTACGCAGCTCTACCCACCAGACGTGGCTCCTTCCCACTCAGCCAACCCCACCACTCTTCTTCATTAGCTCTGGGGCTGCTGTGACAGCTAAGCCTTTCCCTTGTTTGAAGCCAGTTTTCACAACAGTGGAGACACACAGCATGCACAGGTCCTAACAAAGAAGCCTTGTATCTCAGCATAACTGCACCTGTGGCTGGACTCGCTGTGCTTCCACCGTGGCAGTTTGCAGGTGTTCAGGCAGCTGGCAGCCCACCTGGTATTCCTTCAGAAACAGGCAGCCCTATGCAGTCAACAGATGCTGGGCACTTAAGGCAGTTACCAGAATTCATGTCTACCTCACATCCCTGCTTCAAAACTGAGTTGGGGAAAAGCAAACATCACCAAACTTCTCTTTTCATCTTTCATTACTGAGGTTAAACTAACCTGTGGAAATTACTTTTACAGCAATAGATATTTTCATCGTGCACTGACTTTATCTTACAAAGAGTCTCTCCAGTAGGAAAACACTGTCTTTTCTCATTATAGAATGATATAAAACAAATAAAAATAGTTTGTAAAGGGTCAGGGTTTTTGTTTTGTTTTGTTTTTGTTTTACAACACAAGGGATTGAACCTGGGGCCTTCAGCTTGCCAGGCAGGCACTTATGCTGCTGAGCTATCTCCCCAGCAAGGCTGGTATTTCTCTATCAGGCTTAGTGTTATAGTAAGCATCAGGCTAACAAAAGACCAGGTAAGAAATGTACGCTTAAAGTTGAATAAATTTAGACAAAAGAAAGATTTAAAAATGGGATTTTTAAGTTCAGACAAAGAGTATTGAGACCTGCACAAAATAAGAAAAAAGTCAATATGGCCAAGAACAACTATTGATATATTATAATTAAAATATTTTAGATTGCATATATTTGTACAGATTAAGAATATCTATAGTAAAAATGTTGGCAATGAGGAAGGTAAAAACAAAAAGTATGAAAATTTTATAATTTCCTGCATTTATAATAATTGATGTGAGTGCTGGCCAGATAGCTCAGACTAAAGCACTTCCTTAGGCAGAGTGCAGCAGCCAGGGAAAGACAAACTGCTAAAGCAATTCAATGGTACGCTATTCAGCAACAACAAAGAATGAAGCTGTGAGATAAGTTACATCACCAGTGAACCCTACAAAGGCTGTGTCAAATGAAGAAACAAGATACAAAACCATATAATACATAATTCTATAGGCCTTCGGTGATAGCTCAGCAGTCTAAGCACCTGCCTGGCAAGCGCAAGGATCCCAGTTCAATCCCTGGTACCATATGCTGCAGCCTCGCCCTGAGCCAGTCACCGATACTGGGCATGTTGGTGCACACCTATAATCCCAGCACTGGGGAGGCTGAGACAGGAGCATCACTACAAGTCTGAGCTGCGTTGTGAACCCTGTATCAAATAAATAAATAAATAAAGCTTTTAATATTTAATTTTATCATCTGAAAAATTCAGAATAGGCAATTCATAGAAATAGAGTAGAAGAGCAGCTGCCAGAGGCTGGTGATAGGTAGCATAGGAAGACACAGGAAGTGACCACTAATGGCTGTAGAGTTTATTTGGGTGATGAAAATGGTATGGAATTAGTGGTGATCGTTGCATAATTCTGTAAATATACTAAAAGTCCAATGAATTTTCTATTATACAAGAATGAAATCCCAATAAAACTGTTAGGAACAAAATAAAATTAATCTATTATAGTATCTATGCTTAACATAGTGTATGAATACCCAGGCTCGGACCTACTCATAAAACTCACTAGAAATGCATAGTAACTATTCACAGAGAATACCACATATACAGAACATAGAACATAACCACAGGGTGAAAACTCTGCTTTGCTGTCCTAGAGATTCAAAATAAGGCCTCTGCAGTGGGCCACAACACCAGCCCTTTATAATTTTTTTTTTTTTTTTTAATTTTGAGGCATAGGCTAAGTTGCCCAGAATGGGGTCAAAATTTTTATTCTCCTGTCTCAATCTATCAGAGTGCTGGAATTACACGTAGGCCTATGCCACCAAGCCTGGCTCAGGATTAAACTTTAAAAGAGAAAATATTCATTGTCTTAATTTTTCCAAGGAGGAAAAAAAAAAAGAAAAAGAAAAAGAATTTGCTAACTTTTTGTTTGTTTGATTTCTGAGCGGGGTTTGTTTTTATTGTTTTATTTTTTCTGAGGCATGGTTTTTCACTATGAGTTCAGGCTGTCCATGTACTTACTATGTAGCCCTTAGAAAACAGCAGAAGGGGAATAGCGGCGTCAAGTGAAATGTCTCGGCCTAGTTTTGTGAGGACTCTCCACACTGATCTCCAGTGGCTGCACCAGTCCACACTCTTAGCAACAGTGGAAAAGGCTTCCTTTATCTGCACAGACCCGCTAACACTAGTTAGTAGTTGATGTTTCTTTCTAGAGTCAGGCAGAATCTCAACATTGCATCCCTCCAATGACAAGTGATGTTGAACATTTTTTCCTATGTTTATCTGCTGCTTCTACTTCTTCATCTGAGAACTGTGTGTTCATCTCAGATGCCCATCAAATGGAAGTGTTGTGCATGTTTGGAAAACTGGAGGCAGTGCTGTACTGTTTATGTTTTCTGAGGCTGTACGACAAAGGCCAGATACTGCACTGACTTTAGTTTTGTGTTATCTGATTCATTTATGTGTTCCTAATTATACAAGACAGGTCTGACATCAGTATTTAATTTATTTAACTTCCTCTGCAAAAGACTCAAAAAGACTAAAATGTTTAAAGTTTCCTTTCCTTTCTGGGTCATATTTGCCTTTTTTGTGTGTATGTGCTAGACCTCCTGACTGGTAGAGCTCAACCACTGAGTAATACCCTATTTTATACTTCAAGTTCTCCTATTATGCTTTTCCACACACAATGAACTTAGAAGAAACAAATCCTGAAGTATAAGCGAAACTTCAAGGGCGTATGAGATAGTTCAAAAGATTAAGCACCTGCTGAGGCAAGTGCAGGGACCAGGGTTTGATCCCCAGCACCACATGCCACACAGGCCCTGCCCGTGGGTACACTAAGTGGGCCACCAAGACCAGGCATGGTGGTGCCCATCTATAATCCCAGTGTGAGGAGGCTGAAAACAGGAGGATCACTATGAGTCTGAGCTGTGTAGTGAGACTCTGTAACAAATACATTTAAAAAAAAAAAAAAAACTTGACTCATCCAAGGGTTACAAGTATACTTTAATTAATGCTCATTTTAAGAGTAAAAGCAAATGCAAGCAAAAACATCAAATAGAATTGTATGTAAAAACACAAAACTCCTACCAATTACGACAATCTGTAAAGATATGAGGCGCAAATAGAAGGACAATATCCCACAACATGTAGACCCGGGTTTACTGGTCTTAACTTTCTAAACGTTTAAATTCTTTGCCACAAATGAAAATATTATTTTCTGCATAATTATTCTGAGCATCATAAATAAAAGCGTTCTCTCATTTTAATTTTGATTCATGACCCTAAATAATATGATTTTCCCCCCAAACAGAAAACTTACTTAAAAACAATTTTCCACTGCACATATGATAGTGACTCTATTTTTATTTCCTATAATGGTGTCTCAGTTACTTTCCCTCATTGCTGGGATAAAATACCTCACACCCAAAGTTAAAGGGGAAAAGCGTATTTAGCTCACCGTTTGTAGAGGTTTCAGTCCATAATTGGCTGGCTCTAAGGCAGGATGGGCAGGGCAGACAGGCACTGCCAAGGAGCACGAGTGCATGGCAGGTGGCAGGTAACGAAGCAAGGGAGGGCAACCACTACCCCATATACCTTAACCGAACTACTTACGATGGCAGCACTCGCACCCTTAATCCTGGTGCCCTTGAGCTTTGCACTGCATCATGAATTAATCTCAGCATCACACACTCTAGATTCAGCCACCTCTCAAAAAGCTTCAACTATGACCACATGAGGCTTTAGGGCATCTAAGCACATGGCAAATGGTAAAGCAGGAAATACTAAACAAAAGTAACATGCATCTAGTTTGCTTTAGTAGACTAAGATTTGCGTTGACTCTATAATGAGCTTTTCTTGGTCAAAAGAAATACTGCGGTATACATCTCTGTAAGTGATTCTATATTAAATAGAACAGCAAATGATGCTTAAAGACTCAGAGGCAAGTTACTGAAAAACTTATGGACTGTTTTTATACTAGGTTTTCAACTTTCCATAATTAAGAAGGTCCAGATTCTAGCTAAAGATTGCTTTTTTACATTAAAAAAACTGCTGGGGCTGGTGAGATGGCTCAGTGGTCTAAAGCACCTACTTAGAACAAGCTTGGCAAAGCACAGGGACCGCGGTTCGATCCCCAGCACCACATGCCAGCCAGCCCCGCCCCCTGGTGGGCTGAGCTGGCCACACACACAAAATAAATAAATAAATAAATAAAAATTAAAAAAAAAAAAAAAAAGAAATTGCTAAAGTGACTAAGAGGGGGCAAAATATGTGGGTCATTAGGAGTTACGGTAGAGAAAAAAAGAATACTCTAAAATGTATTTTCTTTTCGAACTCAAGTTTCAGTACTGATTTGAGGATTATGATATGCAGATGCTGAGCATTAAATGGGATTTCCCAAGCTAGAAAGTTACTGTTTAGCTCCAGATTTGGCAAAAAGGAGCCATTAATGTACCTGCCAGAAACAATATAAAGACTTTAAAAGTAAAAAAAAAAAAAAAAAATCCACCAGTAACAAGGTTTGTGGTTCACAACACATTTGAAATTATCCATGTAACTTTTCCAAGTTTGATGGCAAAAATGACAATTCCTACACAGTCCAAACTCAGAAAGTACCCTCCAAAAGGCTTGTTTTTCACTGTAAGGAATTCTAAGTAATATTTTATACTTAGAATAAACATCCTATAAACATCCAAACTACCCACAGCCCAGCTCCAACTACGTCTTGTTTGTCAAGTATTATGTCAAAATAGATTAAGGGGAGAATTTTTGGTTAAGTGATCTCGAGAAACGAAGACACATCCCTGGGACTTCTTCACTTATCTCAACACTCTGGGGGCTGAGGAACAAGTCTGGGTCCAGCCTAGACAACACAGCAAGACCTTTCCTCAAAATAAAAATGAGGGCTAGGGATGTAGCTCAGTGTATAAGGGCTCAATCCTCAGCACTGGAAAAAAGCCGGTATTCTTAATACCTATTACAGTTTGCACTTAGATGTGCTCCTCAAAACATCACATGGTCTTAGGCGCGGGCTTTTCCAGAGGGGGTTGAATCTAGAGTGTGAGTTATTCATTGCAATACGAGGGTTATGGGCAAGTGATTACTGAATCAGTCTGCTGACCGGTTTTGCACATCCCTAACCCTGGTAGCCTGGGTATAATATAAGGAGCGCAAAGAGGCTTGTCTTGTTTCTTGCTTCCTTTGCTGCTTTCTGCCCACCACGAGCTGTTGCTCCTCTGTAGTTCCTGCCTGCCGTGCCACCCTGCACTTGAGCCGGCCAATTATGGACTGAAACCTCCATAAACTGTGAGCTAAATAAACATTTTTCTCTTTAATTCTGGGTGTCAGATATTCTATCTCAGCAATGAGAGAAAATTAACTAAGAAAACAGCCATTATACTATTTTTGCAAAACACACTTTTGAAGTCAAGCTCCATTATTCTATTTTGTCATCAATTTCTTGAAATCTGTAACTGTAGTCAGCATAAAAAAAAAAAAAAAACTAGACTAAACAAAATTGCTTGTTTTAGATTTTGCATCCTTAATGACAAGGTCAAATTTAAATTACCTAAAAGCTATATAAAGGTGCTGTTACTCAAGAATGTCAATATTTAACTCTAGCACTTGGGATGACCTTCTATTTGGACCCCACTGCAAAGAAGAGCTGCTGAAAAGGTGATCACATTGTGGTTCAGGGAAAAAAAGCAAGAGTAGAGCTAAGTAATGGAGACAATGCCACCTCCTGAAACACACGTACCAGTCTCCACAGGTGAGCTAAAAAGCGATGAGCAATTCCTAAGAGTCCATTAGCACTGTGCGCTTAATTATAAAGCGCTGGCACTAGAGCAAATGGAAGATTTCTGGGACTTTAGAATTAAGCGTGTAAGTTGGGGAAGTCACAAAATAAAACTGCTAAAGTAAAACAAGAGAATTTCTCACAGAATATGGAAAAGGGCAAAAAAAAAAAAAAAAAATTACGATACAGAAAGAGGAAAGAGAGAGATATAGAGAGACCAGCCAGGAGACACAGCGTACCAGCAAGAATCATACTTGAAACACCCTCAATCCTAGTATTGCACAGCGAACCAGTCACACAGTCTAGATTCAGCCATATCTGAAAGCAAATGAAGCTGAAACAATACTTAAGGAACTAATTGAAGAAATGTTCCAGATTGAAGAATAAAGCAGGCTTTCAAATGGAGCTGGCTCATAGAGTACCTTTAAGATTTAATGAAAAGAAAGCAAGACTTAGATATATCCTGATTTTTTTTTTTTTAATTTCAAAGAGAAAGAAAAACTTTACCAGTCTACAGGCAAAGAAAGCAAGTTACCCACAAAAGGGAAAATCAGACGGACTTCTAAAATGCTGGAAGACAATGAAACAACATCTACTAAGTTTTAAGGAAAAATAATTTGACACCAGAATTGTATACCCTGCCAAGTATTTTGCTATGAAGGTAACTGAAGATATTCTCAAAATACCAAGGGATTTAAGAAAGTGTATCGACCAAGAACCTTCTCTGAAAGTTTTGCTTAATGATTTACTGCAGCCAACAGAAAAAGTAAAAAGTGGGCTGGCCAGATAGCTCAGCGGATTAAATAATGTGCTTAGGCAAGAGCATAAACCAAGGTTCGATCCCCCCCACCACCCGGTACCACAAGCCGTGCCAGCCCCACCCCCAGGGTGCACTGAGGGGGCAATTGAGACTGGGCGTGGTGGTACACGCCTATAATCCCAGATTTTGGGAGGGTGAAAACAGGAGAATCACTATGAGTCTGATCTATATAGTGAAACCCTGCAGACCCTGTACCAAATAAATTAATAAATAGTTATATATAGGATAATAAACATAAATGCAAAATAGATATTTACAGGTAGATCTAGAGTTTTCAGTTTCTATAGTCTTAAACTGCCAAAGTGCATTCCAAATAGTCAAATATTATTTTTGTCATGCAATATTATGCTAGCTAAAAGTATGGATAAGGACAAGTATAGTAAAGAGATATTAATATTTGGCTCACTGAACAAAACTTGAAAATAGTACCGCTTCGTTTTCCTAAAAAACAAACAAACAAAAAAAAAACAAAAAAAAAAAAAACTAGCAATACTGCTAATGTAAAGGGAAAAATGCCAAAGCACCAGCTGGAGAGGGATGACTCTGTTTGAAATACTGAATTAGGAAAACCATTAATTATTGCATCATATGGTAGTTCATATAAGTTAATTTTGAGTTGGACACAAAGATAGAACACCAGGGGCTGGGGAGATAGTTCTGTGGTCTAAGTACCTGCCTGGCAAGCACAAGGACCCAGGTTCGATCCCCGACACCACATGCCATGCTGGCCGCCAGTGTACCATGTGGGCCACTGAAACTGGGCATGGTAGCACCTGCCCGTAATCCTAGTGCTGGGGAGGCTGAGACAGGAGACTCACAATGAGTTGGCACTGCATAGAGAGACCCTGGACCAAACAAATAAAGATAAAGGAATTCTAAAAAAAGAAGCATTAGGGGCTGGGGATATGGCTTAGTGGAATAAGTGCTTCCCTGGCAAGCGCAAGTGCCTGAGAGTTCAATTCCCGGTTCTGAAAAAAAAAAAAAAAAGCATTAAAATTTGCACAAAAAATTGACAGAAATAGTTGTGAATTATACTCATAAACTGGTTTAATTCCCAGTTACTAAGATCCAAATTGTGTTTTACAAAAGCTACCTCTGACCTGAGACACATTTGTATAAAACAAAGCTTGAAAGGGTTTAGAGGTAATAGAAGCTCTTCAGACCATAAAAGAGCAACATTTTTATTAGACAAAAATAAAGATCTTAGATATTTCACAGTGAAAAGACTCTGTGGCATTCATATGTTAGATTTTTGTTCAAGATGGTAATATGGGTGGTAGTTTTACTATTCTAAGCTGCTATAGATACATAGTTTTTAAAAGAGTACTGCATCTTATATACTTAAATTTCACTCAGTATTCCTTCACTTAAAGAGAATACATATAGCAAAAAAAAAAAAAAGTCAATGTTTTTTCCGTTATTATCTAAAAATAAATTTAATTACAGAACCACATAGGACTTGGAAAAATGGGCAAATGAATAGAGTAACTCAAAAAACAATCAAAGAATTACTTAACTACAAAACTGGAAGTGACTTTGCTATATGGATTTAATTTTTAGAAATCTCAAGGACAGAGTCCCTATTCTCTTCACATGTGCCCAGCATGTGCCAGGCACTCTATAATACATTCAAAATAAACTCCCAATGTTTGTTGGATGAATGAAATTCATTTTAATGTAATAATTAGTAATCCCAGAATAACAGACTCCTGACTCTGGCCCTTCTGCAAAGAAATGGTCCATTGTCCATTTATGTAGTAGGAATGAATAAAAGGCCTGAACAGGAGAACATACAATGACCGTCCCTAGCTAAGGGAAAGGTTGTCCTCCCAACATCTGTCTGGAAATAGATTGCATTTTCCTATAGAAGGAAGGTTGTAAGTATGGGTCTCTGCTCTGGACGGTCCACAAGAGCTTTCTTAAGTACATCCCAGCCACCGCATAGACAAAACGCCCCATGTCAACATGCATTCAGCACCCCACTGTGGGAACTGTCTCCATGTTGCTGGGCAGGAGGGAGGCCCTCTGAGATCAGAGGTGGGGGGGGGGGATATGTGGGAGAGGAATCAGCAAGGCCCAAGTTGCTAATAAGGATACAGACAGAAATGACGGCTTACTCCCTAGAGTCTCCCTATGCTCCTTTGCATTCACTATGTGAACTCCTACTACCCCTGCCAGGGGTGCTGGGGTCCAAAGCCCAGGCCTGCACTCTGAACACACACTCTACCACAGAGCTACCTCCTCAACTCCAAGCAGGCGCACTGTAGCAGACCTTGGACTAGGCCCTGGGGGACCCAGCAAGGCCATGGACAACATGAGCTCTGTAAGCTTACAGTTTAACTGGGGGAAAAACACCAAAGGTTAGAAGAGAGAAGACAGCGGGGGAGGTTAAGGAAGAGATAGGAGTACAATGGGCAGAAAAAGAAAAGAACATTAGGAACTTCAGATATTGTTTGCCCTCCTGCTTCCTTCATCCCATCCATTTCATCACAGGAGAGGAGACGAGGAACAGAAACGAGTAACTAAAAAGTACCTGCAAGGAGATCTTTGGCCCACTCTTCTTTCACCTCTTTTTGCAGGGGTGAAGTAGGACAGAAAAGAAGTGGATGGCATCGGTGCGGGGTCAAGAGCGAGGACAAGCAAACAGTGGGGGTGCAGGGGATGTGGAAGGACTGGTGCTGGCCACCTTTCCATCACTCTTATAAAACAGCTGAGGAAAAATCAACCCAAGAAGGAAAGGTTTTGCTTTTCTCACGGTTTTGTTCCGGGGTTGGCTGGCTCCACTGTTTCTAGGTGACAGACAGCAATGTGATGGAAGGGTGTGGAGGAGAAGAGCTGCACACTTCATGGTGATCAGGAAGTGGGGGGAGTTCAGGGAGAAAACACCTTTCAAATATATCTCTTCCAACTAGGCCCACTGCCTAACGTTTCCACTACGCCTCAGTGACTCCAACAACTGAGGCTAAGCTCTCAACCCATGCGCCTTTGAGGTACAATCCAGGTCCAAACCTCACATAAGTGGGGTGACTGGGAGAAGAAGCAGGGTTCAGATCCAGTCTACATGTTTGCGCAAGATGAGCTTGCACCTAAAATCATGACAAAATACCCTGCAGGGCCCATCCAAGATAGACTCTACTCTGGACATCTAACCCTGACAGGCATTAAAGTGTGTTCCATTTGCTCTAGTTTTCTGTAATCCACTTAAAAATACTTTCTTATTTGCAACTAGAGTCATCTCTCATCTTTGGGTGAATGGTTCTAGGACTCTTTCTTAGTCACAAAATCATAGATGCTCAAGTTGCTTAGCTAAAATGGGGCAGCATTTTATAAGACCTATGTGCATCATCCAGATACTTTAAGTCATCTTGTAAATGTTTCATAAAATTAGTATACTGCATTATTTAGGGAATAATGGTAAGAAAAAGTCTACATGAGGGCCAAGCGAGATAGCTCAACAGACTAAAGTGACTGCTTAGGCAGGTGCAGGGACGGGGGTTTGATACCTGGCACCACACGCAGTGCCAGCCCCAACCCTGGGCGTGCTGAGAGGGCAACTGAGACTGGGTGTTGTGGTGCACATCTGTAATCCCAGCACTTGGGAGTCTGAAAACAGGAGGATTACTACTAGTCCAATCTGTACAGTGAGGCCCAGTAGACACTGTATTAAATACACTAAAAAAAAAAAAAAATTTTAAAGTCTACATGTTTGTCACAGATGCAATTTTATTTTCATTTCTCATCTGTGATTGGTTGAATCCAAAAATGCAGAACCTAGGGCTACAGAAGGGCTAGCTGTATACCTTTACACCTGTGGTCAAGTACTCTCAAATCATTCTCTCAAAACAGAGAAAATTACAAACTGTAAATAGCTAAAATTTAAGGACTATCCATTCTGAAGTTTAATTACAATGATCCCATAAGATAAAGTTAGACTCCCTTGATTTAAAAAAAAAATACATACAGTATAAATAGATGAAGATTTCACAAGGCCATCTGTGTAGGAAGGAACGTGGCAGATCGGCTTCAAAGTGGGCAGATATGAAATAACAGATGTGTTATTGTTGAGAGACGTTGACTTCTAAAGCAACAGAGGAGAACGGAATACAGCAAATAACCTAGACTGTTCACTCACCAGAAATGTGGCCCCCAAGGGCCAAAACCACAGTGAAAAAGGAACTAAAAGCTGCACCAGGAAAACGCAGTAAACACAGAACTGTCTGTGTCCCGTGAGTAAGTGAGCCCAGAATAGTGCAGGATTTCTATCACTGCCCTTCTTGGCACATTTACACAGGAGGGAAAGAGTCAATGCAGACAATTTCAAGTTAGTCACAGCCACCCTAACTTCCTGCTTGGTCAGTTCAATCCGGGGACCTTTTCCTCACCTTCTCCTCTTTTAATTCCTGAAGCACTAGGCTCTTGATCACATTCTCCTTCTTAAACTGGGTTCTTAGGGCTCTCCTAAAGGATCTCTATTCTGGTTCTCCTCCTACCAAATAAAAAGCACTCAATGTTTTGCTAGTACCTCCCTTTCTGACCCAGCCCCTAAGAGTGCTCTATTAGGCATCATTAATTGTCTCGTACTCTACAAACACCTCCCAGAGAACCTCATGCCCAAAGTTAGGAATTCTAACTCAAGTCATTTTCCTGGGCCTAGCAAGGTACCCAACTCAGGACAAGTGGTAAGTTATGGATTATTAAAGGACATGAGGCAGAAGTGCCCTCACAATTTTCTAGTTTAAATCAAGGAGATATCATGTGTTCCCAGGAGATTTCATGTGAAAGGGTACTTGGGACCATAAAAACAACAGATTATTTGAAGTAAACAAATCTACATTAGTTTAATCTGAGCACCACCATATTTGAGCCATGGGTTTTTTAAAAAATTACTTTTAGTATCAGTTCTCTTACCTGTAAAAATGAGGGCAATAATGTCTACTTTTCAAAGTCATTATGTACACTGGAGATTAAACAAACAAACAAAAACAACTATCCAGCACATTAACACTCTTTAATAAACAGAGTATCTGCTGTTATCATGTCTGTGGATGCTGCTGTTACGAGAATACTGAGAAATTATGGATTTTATAGCACATTTCATTTCTCTTAGTACTAGCAGATGTCTAATGCTAACCACTGCATAGGGCAGCTTTGCAAGCAATGTTTTGTTTGTTCATTTGTATTTTAGGGAAGAGTCTACAGGATGTTCAGGGCCCCACTACTAGATCGGACTCATAGTGATCTGCCTGCTTACAGCCTCCCAAGAGCTGGGATTACAGGCACACTCCACCACACCCAGTCTCAATCATCCTCTCAGTGTACCCCGGGGGTGGGGCCTGCACAGCACGCTGGGGATCGAACCCCAGCTCCTGTGCCTGCTTAAAGGTGCTTTAAACCACAGAGTTATTTGGCTGGCACTTGCATGCATTTTTAAAATCTCCCACTTCTACCTTCAACACGCTATATATAACGCGCTTACATGATTCTTTTGGGTCGCCCTTCCAATGTTTGCAAAATCACTAAAAATTCAGCTTTTGTAATAAAAATTGCAGATAAATGCTTTCTCAACCACCCTTCCAACCAAAATCCAAGTACATGGTCAGGTAAACTGGTGTTATGACATAAATCCACTCCAGACTATCAACCTCAAGTAGTTGGAAAACTTCAGAGGTTGTACCAGTGAAAACAGTCTTCAGAGGTCACAGTGGTGGTACACACGGGCCTGTGTCAGTGATGCTCAGAATACAAGGTGTGGGGCTTATGGTCACAGCCCGCAAGGCAGCTGCAATGCACTCCTGGGACCAGCCCGGTAGCACAGCTCCTGGTTGACAAGTTTCCAAGACAGGTTCTCAGCTTTCCCAGAAAGACTACAAGCTACCTCATACCCTTATAACTCCTTTCTGACTAAATTAGCCAAGATTTCTATTGCTGGCATAGCTGGGAACCCTGACTGATATGTCAAGTCAGGTAACATTTTATTGCTTTTGGTCAAAGGCCACCGTAAGGCTTACAGAGTAAACAAGTGCAGTGAAATCTTTTTTTTTTCAAAGTTTTATTGATAAACGGATAACAATGAGACAGTTTCAAATCAAATCGGAAGTACAGTTTCAACAAATAATACACTGCATATATTCTTCTTAGTGGTTAATTGCTGTACAAGATGCGGACTT
>NW_004524836.1:2653945-2661282 GCF_000260255.1 Octodon degus | reverse complement strand
GGCCATGACTCATCCACATGGCTGCACTGATAAAGGTTCTACAATCTGAGGTACAGGATCTCAGGACAAATCCTGAGGGCATTTCACTGACCTTCTCACACCAAAAAGCTACAACTCTTGTTGTAGTGAAATCTTCCCAGGAAGTCAGCCAGTGAGCTGGCTAAGCAAGATGTTCCTGGCATTTCTGATCTCATTTCTTAAAAAGGATGAATAACAGATCACCTGTTTTAATAGTAATAATGTGAAATATGATGGGTTTTTTTTTTCCTATCAGGTCAAGAGATGCAGCACAATGATCATCTAAAAAACACCTAGTTACTTCTTTACATCTGAAGTTGGTTATTTTTTATGGCATAAGATGTTCCTCCAAGGGTCTAAATTTTTATCTCCCAACTTAGCTATACCCACAGAAAGAGCAGTATCATTCCACTGCCCACAGTGGGCATTCTGTCTCAGTCAGGAGTATCACTTTATGTGAGCCTGTTGGAGAAATTTTAGAATATACATAGTTGGGGGTAAGATCGGCCAAGAACGTAAAAATGTAATTTTTCAATGGTAATAAGAAAAAAGCACTCACACTTTAATTAGAACTGGTCTTTTGCTATCTAACTTCAGCATCAACTAACTTTAGACACCTTAGATAATGCATTTGATTTCTTGTAGACGCTGCAACTAAATTGCATAAGTCCTTATTAAATATTCCTTTTGGTTTATCATGAATAATACTTATCAATAGAAAGTGCCTGTTCAGTAAGACTCAAATTGTTACAGAAATCACATGAAAAACAAAACTTTGGCACTTGAAAAAAATTCTGAACAGCAAGCAGCAGGGTTCTGAGAAAAAACAATTTGCAAGAAGAAAACTTTTTTTTTTTTTTTTTTTAGCATGAGGCAAGGTTTTGGGGACAAGGAACTTACAGGAAAAAGAGTATATGTTGCCAGTTATTCTTCCACTTTTTGTTGTTGTTACGGCCCCAGCTATTTTTAAAATATCCAAGTTGAATTCCTTATCCTAACCCTAATTTTATTTTCCATTTGTCCTGGAAAGGTCTCTAAAATTCAACAATTAACCACTGGGAAGATGGTAATTTGTAACTATAGAGGTTCTAGTCTTTGGTTCAAAAATAAAAGAGTTAGGGAGAAAAATAAATAGATTTTAAAATAAATGAAAAGTAGTTTTGATCTTAAATAATATAAATTTAAAACAGGAAAAATTACATAAGAAAAACTGAATCAGAAACAAGAGAATATAAATTGAAAATTTTTCCAGTTCTGGAATATTCATCTTTTAAACTGATGCAATCTAGGATTATTCTCTTATTACTTCACACTAGGGCAGTAAGTGGTAGGCCTGATTATCCAATGAATCTTCTGTCTCTAACAGATTTATATCGCGTTAGGTCATCTGCATACGGCTATACAGTTTTAGCATTCCTCTTGTAGTCTCTAAAATAAACCAACGATGCTGAAAGTCAAGAAGGCTGTAGCCTTCTGACCTACAGAAACGAGAGGCTCTGTTAGGACTGCTCACACTGAGTCATTTACAGGGGAAAAGTGCCTTGATCTTAAACTGAGATCTTCTAGGTTAGAGTTCCCTGGTGTCTGAACCAAGAAACCCCAGGGATGAAGCAGGCAATCTCTGGACAGTGACACAGGTAGGAGTTCATCATCGTGACTTTTGTGTAGCAAGACTATTTGGCACTTAGACCCCTGAAAAATCTCAGAAAGTCCCCATATAGAGAATTCCAGGAAAGACTTTATATCAACATCTCTGGGTGATCTGTTCATTAATGGAAAATTTATCATCAATCCAACATGGACCAGGGCACGCAGCCAGAGAGCTCAGCACTCACACAGGAGATGTGACACTTCTTTCATTAGGGTGGTCAGATGGCCAGGGATGCTTTTGCAAACCGAATAATCAAACAGCTGGGGAACACAGCTGGAAATGTTCTCTCCTGACTCACCAGGTAAGAAGGAAGCAGAACTTGTATAGCTTTCTCATCTTCACAGTGGGTACTAATAGACGAAAATGGTCACACTGGTTCTGTTTGTTGGTTTTGCCTATGTACAAAACTCATTAATGGCCACAGCTGACATCTACTTTCAGTATCAGATGTTTTTAGTATCAGACAGGGCATGCAGATCATGTGGAAGGAGGAGCCATCCGAGCAGGTGTCACTGCTCCCTGTGTAGTTCCTGTTGCTTAGAGAAAACAGAGAAGACCCCCCCAAAGAGGCACCCAACAACACAGCCTCTTAACATCACTTCCCAGTGACTGTTTAACTTCTAATTTACCGTGTTATCACATATTTACTCAGCTCTGCAGTTCGTGAGGAACTTACCAAACGGGCCAATCCAGTCTGGATTATACAATATGTAAATAAACTGGCCTGCTAGGGAGGCAGCTAGAATAGGAGAAGCTGGAAACTGTGGCTGAAGGAATTAAACCTTACTGCACCTGCAGGCCGCCTGATCACTTCTCACAGCGCTTTATAACGAAACACGGAGAACATAAAAACCAAATAAAAAGTTGTATTTGTACCACTGACAGCTACAGTAGTTAGCCACTGAAGTTACACAACGCAACGAAGTCAGTATTCACGTTTCATTCACTTCTTATTTGTTTAAATCCAGTAACTCCCACTTGAGCCTGTTAGTAGTAATGAATTCTAAAGAGATTATTGGCAATTAGCATTTCTTCCCCCATGCACGTTATCAGTTCAAATGTGGGCTCAGAGCCCGAACTCAGGTTATTCTAGTGTTGTTTGACAATCTGAATAAACTGTTCTAGTTTCATGCATGTACTCGTTTGACAAATGGATTCTGTTTTAGCCACTTTTTGATGCTGAAGACCTAGTAAACAGTGAAACTGGTAACATTATAAAAGTATTCCTATCATACAACAAACTAACACAAAAGAGAAGATTCACAAAGTCATTTTATAACAAAAAGGAAAATATTAAACTGGCAATCAAAGGTATTTATTCACCTATATTCTTCAGGAAAATTATGATTACCTACAAGTCTTTCTTCTAAACCATCTGGGACACATGAATGATCAAAATGTTTATATATTTAGTTAAAAATAGATGGTCATAATAATTACACAAATTATAAATAATACAGACAAAATTACAAGGTAAGTAACTGAAGTTCAGCAAACATTTAGTAACTTCAGTCTAGAAATTTAAAACTTATTATTCACAATCATGATTAAAACATAAACATATATGGCTCATTAAAATATTTATTAAAAGGATAAGGAGAAGTAAAAAGAACATGTGTCGTGTCTGTGTCCCAACTGCCCATGACGGATGTAATCATTGTGTCCTGAAAACACGTGCTAATAAAGTTTTTTAAATCTACTTAAAACACTGGGCTTGCCTTGCTGTGCCAGAGTTCTTTCTTTCCTATAAATATGATCAAGCTGAGTTTGGTACACAGGCCTAGAACCCTTGGTGGCTGAAGTAAGAGGATCAGAAGTTCAAGCTGAGTCTGGGCACGTTAGCAAGTTAGTGAGGTCCTGTTGTAACACAAGCGATTTTTAAAAGCAGGGGAGATCTGTAGCTCAGTATGAAGGTCCTGAATGCAATTCCCAGTAGCACCAAAAATATTTTCAAAAATCAAAAAAAGCAATCATCACATTCATACCTTCCTGTTTCTGATACTCCACATATGTGATTTAAAAATAGTAAGTTTCAGGAATTACTTTCAAAGTGGTAAGGGGAAGAAACAAAAGCCAGGCCCCTCAAGCCCTAAAGGGCAACGGAACCCTCTTATAGCAATCATATTAATGCACATTTAATAGATTATTTCAAAATCTTTGATAGGAGAGAAAGAGCGAGAGTCCTCAGGCTGCCTGGTTCTATCCCATAGAGTAGGTACGCATTAGGCATGGCTGCAAACTAGGCCCTGACCATGGACAGACCTCACTGCAGTGGTTATATACACCCTGTCTTATTACATGTCATCTCTACCTACCCTTCACCACAACAGGGAAATGGGGGAAATAAACATTATGAAGGTGAATTGGCTTTGAACGACCTCTGTCTGCGGCGATTACAGTGTCCCCTGACCCGTCTCCCCAAATGAGAGTCGGAACACTAAGCATCTATGGCTCCTGCTCTTTCTCACTCCTAAAACCCTGCAAATGAGAACACCTGAGAAGACCTCCTGTTCACTGATTCCTCCCTTGCCTCGTTTTATGGCCCAAATTAATGTCTGTGACAAATCAAAACAGTGTCTCAGGACACATACAGATGGCAGGCTGTCACCTGACGGGGTCTGAAGCAGTACCTGAAGCCGACATAAGGAATCTCACCAGTCCTTTTGGTAGCTTAAGTCCGTGGGTTTGCAACTGCCCTTACAAAGAAGGCATTTCCAGGGTTAGTCAAGAGGAGACACAGGAAGCATTTCATGAGGCATGAATTAAAAGGTACAAACCAAAGAAACAGAGTGTGGGCTCTTAGAGAGACACATTAAGTGGAAACCTCAGGAAAGGTGGCCCACCTCCAAAAGGTACTACCTAGCTCCATACGTATGGGCCAACTATCCATGCTGATTCCAATCAGGAATTTAAACATTCTTCAGATTTTCTCAATTTGTTCCTTTATCTTAGGACTAGGCTTCTGCTCTTTATTTTTTTAATTAAACCAATTTATAGAGCGGGTTTTTTTTTTAAGAATTTGGCGCATAATAGGTCTGAAAGGAAAGGAACCTAAGTGTCACACACACCTCCCAAATGTTGATATAATTCGCCTCAGATAAAGTTAGCTGGGTTCTAAAAGTTGCAATCTTTTATAAAGTACACCTTTTACTTATGATTTCCCTGGCTTTTCATCTATCTTTGATTTCTTCTTCCTCAAGGGCACAAAATGGGCCTTTTTTATGCAAGCACTTCCTACAAAGGCCTAAGTGTGCCCTGCCTGGTGTGGCCCAGCCATCTGCTTCCACAAAGAGTTATCCAGAAAGATGCAGGAATGATTCTGCAGAAGCCGGAGCCAGGCTGAGCAGGAAAACCAACACTCCCAGGATAAGCTACCCAGGGAGTCCTGAGGACACACACCTCCTTTGGCACTTTGTAAAAAATAAAAAATAAATACACACACACACACACACACACACACACACACACACACAAAGGTGATGGAAAGAAAAGATCTACAAGCTTCTACAGAATTAAACACAGCCAGTTGTGGTGGTCCAGGTCTCTGGGACACTGAGGCAAGAAGAGGAGGCAAAGCTGAGCCCAGCCTGGGCAACTTAGCAAGACCCTGCTAGAAAATAAAAATAAAGACAGGGCACATAGATCAGCCAGCAGGCCCCAAGTTCAATCCCTATCTAGTACCTTAAAACAAAAACCAAACAAACAGAAACAGGTTGCTTTGTTGGGAGGGTAAGGAAGTATCCTAAACAGAATGCTCTAAAAGCTTTCTCTTCCAAGAAGTTAAAAAAAAAGAAGAAGGAAAGAAAAGAAAAACACAGGCTCCAATCTGTGCATTCTTCAGAAATTCCCACTGCTCACTTGGCAGGCCTCCAAGGAGCCTCTCGCAGCTGGCAAACATTCAAACACAGTTATTCAGAATATGCTAATGAGGCGAGCCTGGTGCCCGACTCACGAACCACGCCCCTCCTCTGTGCCTGTGAACTGAACCTGCGCAGGTTGAAACAGGCGTGTCAAACACTTGCTAAGTAAGATTCCTGCCTGCTGGCTGAACAACTGCCAATTTAAAATAAGCATGCAGGGAGAATGGTTTCGCTCAAATGTGTTGGATTTAAAAATGGATACAGATTTTCATTTTGATGTTCAGGTCACTCCCACCCACATACTGCTTCTATCAATGTAAAAGTGAGCATTAATGATTTATGTTGTCTGGGAGGATCCTACAGAATTCCAAGGCACTGTACCCTTAGAAATGATTTCCTAGTGAATTTTTTTTTTTATTCTACAAATAAAGATGTGGAAGGAGTGGTTCCATGTTGTATACATTTTGATAACAGGAACTCAAAGCAGAACTGTTATTTGATCAGTCAGTCTGCATGGTCAACAGTATCTCTTTAGCCCAATATCAAGTATAACTTTGTGTAGTGACTGTAAGCCATAAATCATAAAGCAAACTGCTGTTCATGTTTAGTCTGGGTGTATTCTAAAAATCTCTGTATTTTCCCCACAAAATCAGTCTGTCTTAAAATTTTCACTCCTCTTCTCCTTGCCTCCCCGCAAAAGCATGTGTTTGTTTCTGGTCCACACAGACATTCCACACATAGCCCGAATTTCAGAACTCCAGGCAGGCCACTTCATCTGCAGAACAGAAAGCACTGGTGCCAAAAAAAATCTCAACACCTCCCGGTGTCTCTGTCAGGGTCCTGTCACTCAGACACAAAAAAGGAAAGGGGGGATGGGAAGGAAGGTATAAACGGGGATTGCACACTTAGCGCGGTGACTCATTCTCTTATGCTCAAGATTAAACACAGCCCCGAATCAAGGATCAGGAAAGAATTTCTCCTCAGGGGCAGAAAGGGGTGTGAGGTTTCCCAGTGTATGCTACAGCATGATCATCTGTGTGGATCAGGTGAGCAAATCCCACATAATTAACTTCCTACTGCTGAGAGGGAGCAAGTGCAGGTGAGGCGCACACGCCTTCCAGAAAGGCATTTGTACAAAGCCCCTTCCAGGGCGGCCAAGCGACAGAGACTGGCTGGAGAGGCGAGAGGAGGGTTCATGCCAGTGGGAAGATCCTTACTACTATGGATAAATGGCACACACAAAACTGGTGAGGGCAGAAAACGTGTGCTGTGGCAAGCACCGGCAATCCCAGCTACTCAGAAAGCTGAGGCAGGAGGATCACAAGTCGAAAGCCAAATTTCATACCGAGGGAAATACTATCCCCAAAACCAGACAAAAAAAACAGAAGGATGGAACTCGGTGCAAGTTGGGGTCATCCCCTGGTATGGAGTAGACGGGTGCAATTTCATTCTTTTTTTGTTAGAATTTTCATTACTTTTAAACCACCACTGAAAATAAGTCAGCCTGGGATGAAGTTACACTGTCACTGTTCTGAGGACATCCACAAGGCTCTTGCAGTGTGCAAGTATTTGAATTTTAGAAATCACAGCAACTGCTTGAAATCGGGCAGACTGGGATCCCAAGCTGGCACTGGAAAGCTGCGCCCTGGCTCCACCCCTGCCTGCTGGAACCGTGTGCTCTTGGCCTCAGTATGGTGTAGGCTTCAATTTCCTACAGGCCTCTCTTTCCTTGCTAACAGAAAGAGTATATAAACTTCTCCTTTTACTACAGTACGAGAAATCGATTTCATCTTCCTTGAGTTATTTTT
>NW_004524836.1:2653010-2653650 GCF_000260255.1 Octodon degus | reverse complement strand
CAAGGTCCTGAGTTCAATCTTGGTATCAAAAAAACAAAAACAAAAACAAAAAAAAGAATCCCCAGGATACACAGCTAGACATTAAAGATTTAAATATATTGTATTAAAAATTATGACAAAACAAAGTACTAATATACTATGACATTTCAGTCAATCTATGGATATGTTCTATTTAAACACAAATATGAAAACATCAAGCTAAATACATATTATCACTCAATGATAAATCTGTGCTACATTATTAAAGAAACTCTTTCATTTAATAATATATGTAAAAGGGGCCAGGGAGATGGCTCAGTAGAATAAGCACTTGCCTGGAAAGTGTAAGGGCCTGAGTTTAACCTGTTCTGGAAAAAAAAAAATTCAATAATATATGTGAAAAGTAATAAATCTGCGAGCCTTAGGGGCTGGTGAGATGGCTCAGTGGTCTAAAGCACCTACTTAGAACAAGCTTAGCAACGCAAAGGGACCACGGTTCAATCCCCCAGCACCACATGCCAGCCAGCCCCACCCCCTGGTGGGCTGAGCTGCCCCCCCCCACACCCAAATAAATAAATAAAATTTAAAAAAATAAAAAATAAAAAAATAAATAAATCTGCGAGCCTAATATTTGATAACCCTTTTTACCGTAAAACCCCAA